>NC_091282.1:987478287-987778287 GCF_032444005.1 Ranitomeya imitator
TTGGTTACACATGGTCTCTGGGACGAATGGGAGGTTGCTATGCTGGAGACTAGCTCCCCAGCAGTATCACTTCACCTTTTGCCATCGAAGGGGCAGAGACCATGGTAACACTGATGGGTTGTCCCAGCAACGAGAAGGTGCAGAAGGGCGCATGGGGGAACACAGGAATGTGATACCCCCTGGCGCCCTCTAGAGAAGGGAGGTGTGATGAGCGAGCAGCCACTATCTTGGATATGGGGCATAACACTGACCTCATATCAGATATCGGCCTGACTCCATTTTGTCTCATATCAGAATTCACCTGGTCACACGTCTGCAGGGACATGAGCACTCCTGGCCCCCACCTTTTTCCTTCTTGAATGAAGACACTTTAGTATGTTACGGCTGGCGGAATGCACCAAATAAATATAAAGATAGTAATAAGGTGCGTTCGCAGCCCAGGGTCCACCATGCCGAGATGGATCTTGCTGTTAGGTAATGGCGGCACTATATGGTGGTACTACGCCAAAATAAATACGGGTTCCATCATCCGGTATGAACTGATGCGAACTCTATTGCTTCACACAGTTGCAGGGAAACAAAGGAAACGCTGTGCCCTGTTAGCAATCACAGGGTGCAGCAAATGGACACTAGTGGGATCCCTGAAATTCACCCCCACTATGATGGTGATTGATCTCACTCTGACACTTGGTGGATTTGAGCCCGCGCCAGAGGACGCCCTGAGTCAGATGCTGAGATCAAGCAGGAGTTTGCACCCCACACTGACCGGTTGTCAGGGCTAATTAAAGATTTACAGCACAGAGTGCGTACAGCGCCGCTCTGGGGGATGCCACTAACCATCCTTACTAGGGCTAGTAAAGCGCACTGGTTGCGCATGGCGCCGCACTGGTGGTGGCTGCAAATTGACGCAGTAATTCGTGTCTAGTGCTGGATGGCACAATCTGGCGATAGGTAGCTCAATCGCCCAAGTCCTTTCAACAACACTAGGGATGGGAATGATTAAGTAGCTTTCACCAGTTTCAGTCATACATCCACACACACACGTTTTCAGATTTATACTAGCGCATGGCCGAGCGGCCATGTGAACCTTTTATAGCTGTAGCTATAACAAATATACACAAAAATATCTATGTGGGCACACATCCTCAATCAACAGTATATTATGTACCAAAATATATCCATAGAAACAATAATAATAAATAAAAAATAAACAATAGATGACATACAGCTAGATGTATTAAAAATAAGAGGATTTAACAATAAAACAATTCTGAACAGGTACAGGTATAATAATTAGGTGGAAACAGCAACAGATGAAAAAACAATCCCCCATCCCGGGGTCCATCTCAATACTGTCCGAAGTTATAGTTATGAGGCAATCTTCTTCAATGTCGGAAGCCATTGCGAGCTCCAGGTAGTGAAGCACCACAGTACATCCCAGACCTATGACAGTGCCCTGGATATAACAAAAAATATACAATTAAAAACAGAGTAAAAACAACAAGATGCAGATGTACATCCTAACAAAGCAGTGTGGTGACTAAGGAAAAGGTGCATAGCTTATATTTTCATTTAACCCCTTCGGTTGCACGGTATTAAGGGACCAAATCCAATGTGTTTCCAACTGACCCAGGCGTTTGAATAGATTACCCCCACGGATGTTAATATTTAGCATATCAATGCCACGTACTCTCAAAAGAGTACTATCACACTGGTGATAGGCCCGAAAATGCCTCGGTAATGTTTTGAGGGTAGTTACATCCTTTTGGGTTGCAGCAGCCTGGATCCCCAGGACAAGTTTCCTAATTCACACCTTAAGCTGCCTGGTAGTCATCCCAATATAGATGTAACCACAGGGGCATGTGGCATAATAAATAATATATCTGGAGGTGCATGTAATTCTTTTCTTGATGGTATAGTTCTTAGTACCATCAGAATTGGTGAATGTATTACACCTATCCACATTAGGACACGCCACGCAGCGGCCACACGGGATACAACCCCCGCAATTGGAATGTCATCCAGGAATGTCCTTGATCCCTCATCTACATAATGGCTCCTAGTTAAATGGTCTCTTAGGTTCCTTGCCCGTCTAAATGTTATTAAAGGCCTATTCGGGAGAAACTTCCCAATGATAGGATCCACTTGCAAAATAGGCCAAGCCTTTGTCAATGCTGTTCTCACCCTATCTACCTGGGGATGGAAAGTGGTGATAAACCTCAATTCATCCCCCCCCAGTTTTATTCTCCCATTGTTTATACAGTAGGGAATTGCGAGTCGAATATTTGGCCCTATGGTAGGCATTTTTAACCACACGTCTACTGTACCCCCATTCAATGAATCGTTCTGAAAGTTCAACAGCCCTTTTCTCAAAATCCTCCTCTGTGGAGCAAATCCTGCGAAGCTGAAGGAACTGCCCCTCAGGTATAGAGGAAACCATATGACGTGGATGGCATGAGGAGGCGTGCAGCAGAGTATTAGTTGAGGTTGCCTTATGGAAAATGTCTGTATGGACATTCCCCGAGGCATCCATGCTTACCATCACATCGAGAAAGCTAATTTTAGATATATCCCACTCGCATGTAAGGGTGATATTGAGATCATTGCTGTTGAGACGTTCAATGAGCTGCCCCAGGTCGATGGCAGTCCCCTGCCAGACAAAAAGGATGTCGTCAATGTACTGTATCCAAAAGGGGATACGGTCCATTGATGACAGCCTGTCTGACAGGAAGACGTCCCTCTCCCACAGTCCCAGGAGCAGCAAACAGATTTGCATAGGCCGGCGCAAAGGCCACGCCCATGGCTGTCCCCTGGAGCTGCAGGTAGAAGGACCCCTTAATAACAAAGAAATTATGTGTGAGGGTGAACTCCAGTAGTTCCAGCAGGAGACCCCTGAGACCCACGGACAAGGAAGAAGTTCCAAGAAAAAATTGGACTGCGGCAATACCATCTCTATGTCGTATGTTAGTATACAGGGACTCCACATCTGCTGAAACCAGTAAAGAGTCACCCTCAAAATTCAGGCCATCGACCCTACGGAGCAGCTCACCAGTGTCCTTCAGATATGATGGAAGGGCAGACACGAGCGGCTGGAGGTGGATATCTATCCAGCAGTTAACATGCTCTAAGAAATTCCCCCTCCCCGATACTATAGGTCAACCGGGTGGCGACTCCAGGCTTTTGTGAATTTTTGGGAGGAGGTAGAATGTTGCTATCGTGGGATCACTAACAAGGAGAGCAGACGCAAGCTCCTTGGTGATGACATCAACCTCTAATGCTCATTTCACGATAGACACCAACTGGCCAGAATATGCACTCAAAGGATTGTAAGTCAGCTTCTTGTAGCAAACAGAATTATTCAACTGGCGAAAAGCCTCTGACACTCTGACGTTAACAACCTCAGTGGCACATATCTCCCCTCCAGTACTTTTACAGTGGCTTTGTTACAATACATATAGTGCCTTGAAACAGTATTCATACCCGTGAACTTTTCCACATGTATATTCACAAATTTAAATAATATTTTGTTAAATCAAATCCTGAGTGACCAACTGCCTCTAGAACTCACGTAATTAGTAAATTCAGTCCACTTGTGTGTAACTTATTCTCGTTATAACTACAGCTATTCTGTGAAGAACCCAGAGGATAGTTTGATTGAATCATGAAAACCAAGGAACACACCAGAAAGGTCTGGCATAAAGATTTGGAGATAAGTAAGGCAGAGTTAGGTGATAAAAAAATAGCCTAAGCTCTTATCATCTCAAGTAGCACTGTTCAATCCATCAATTAAAAATGGAAGGAGTAGGGCACAATTGCAATCCTACCAAGACATGGCCATCCATATAAACTGGCATTCCAAGAAAGGAGAGCACTAATTAGAAGAGCAGGCTAGAGGTCATAGTCACTCAGGAGGATTTGCAGAGATCCACAAGTCAGTTGTTTATTTTATATATTCCATAATATCCCAATAAAATACATTTAAGTGAAAAAATGTGGAAACGTTCATGGGGGTATGAATACTTTTCCAAGGCACTGTATGTATTAAGTTATTTAAAAAAATGGATACATTTTTTAGTATATACCTTAAGTACTTAGCAACAAATAAACCAAGCTCCTGTGCTGCAGTCTTGCCTGAGCCTCAGCACAATGGAAAGTGGATGGCCATCCCGACAGCAGCGGTATATATTTCATTTATCTGCTGCATTTATACCTAAAAGTCTGCACCCTCGCTTACCTCTTTGTACACCTGTTTAATGGGATATATTTAATTCATCTTACTGAGTAAACCAGTCTGAGTCACTGAGTCTCCTCAATTTAAGAGAGACTAAGTGACCAGAAAAAGCACATACAAGAGAATATTTTTAAAAATCGAATGCAATTTTTATTAATATACACAAAATGACAAACAAAACAGAATAATACAAAACAAATGCATCTAATGTGAGGGACGCTAATGGAATGGGATCCCGTTAAACATTCATTAAGGTAAGTATTGCATGCAGGCTGCAAAGGAAAAATTCCCTATTGCTGAGTATAAATGGAGAGGCTTAAAGGGAGGGTGCCGTGATTTTAGTTTTTGTATTAATAATTATTGATTATATAATCAATTATTTTTAATACAAAAGTAAATGTACTACTTTCATACTTTTTTATTTATTCATTTTTTCTTTTACCACTGGAGGCCGCCATTTTCATTAGTGTGGGTGTAAGTGTCTGGGAAGCCATGGGCATAGGAGCCAACGGTCGGACCCGACCGCATCTCTTTCATTGAGGCTGCTCCTCCTGCCTCTCAGCTGTGACCTGGACACGCCCACTGAGCTGCAACGTCACAGCTGTGAGAGGAGATCACAGCCATTTTGTTTTTTATTTTCCTCTGTCATCGCACACACAGCTCAGTGTGTGCGATCATAGCATGGGCTGCCAGGGAGAAGCTGCTGCTGGGAAGCGAGGGTCCGAGGTAAGTAACTGCAGCCAGGAGCTGTGATTGCAGCCTGTACTTAGTATTACAGCACAGGCTGCAATTACTGCTCACTGCCGACCTGTTCAGAGCAGGGAGATCATCACACTGCTCTGCCCTGAGCATGATTCAGCACTTCCTGGGAGAGGACTGAAGGTAAGTACAGAGTTTTTATTTTCTTATGCATCTACCACTGCTACCAGCCCCTATATACCACCTACCACTGCTGCCAGCCCCTATATACCACCTACCACTGCTACCAGCCCCTAAATACCACTGCTACCTGCCCCTATATACCATCTACCACTGCTACCAGCCCCTATATACCACCTACCACTGCTACCAGCCCCTATATACCACTGCTACCTGCCCCTATATACCACTGCTACCTGCCTCTATATACCACCTACCACTGCTACCAGCCCCTATATACCACCTACCACTGCTACCAGCCCCTATATACCACCTACCACTGCTACCAGCCCCTATATACCACTGCTACCTGCCCCTATATACCATCTACCACTTACCAGCCCCTATATACCACCTACCACTGCTACCAGACCCTATATACCACCTACCACTGCTACCAGCCCCTATATACCACTGCTACCAGCCTCTATATACCACCTACCACCACTACCTGCCTCTGTATACCACCGCTACCTGCCTCTGTATACCACCGCTACCTGCCTCTGTATACCACCTACCACTGCTGCCTGCCTCTGTATACCACCTACCACTGCTGCCTGCCTCTATATACCATCTACCACTGCTGCCTGCCTCTATATACCATCTACCACTGCTGCCTGCCTCTATATACCATCTACCACTGCTGCCTGCCTCTATATACCATCTACCACTGCTACCTCTGTCCTGTGTAGCTAATCTAGTCCTGTGTAGCTAATCCTGTCCTGTGTACAGTATCACACAAGATAGGATTAGATACACGACTCAGCACAGTATCACACAGGACAGGATTAGATACACGGCTCAGCAGTCAGTATCTAATCCTCTCCTATGCACTCCTCTCCCCCCTGCGTGTCTTTCCCCATTGTGGTTTATTATTTTTGTTGTGGAAGATGAGGGAGTCGAGGATTATGCGTTCGGTATGGTTTAAAAAAGATTAATAAAGGACTTTATTCTGGCCGAGTCTTTATTTACAATACATGAGAGATCTATGTGGCGGCATTATGGGTGATCTATATGGCGGTATTATGTGAGAAGCATATGGTGGTATGTGAGAACACTGGCGGCATTATGTGTGATCTATGTGGTGGTATGTAACATAGTAACATAGTAACATAGTTAGTAAGACCGAAAAAAGACATTTGTCCATCCAGTTCAGCCTATATTCCATCATAATAAATTCCCAGATCTACGTCCTTCTACAGAACCTAATTGTATGATACAATATTGTTCTGCTCCAGGAAGACATCCAGGCCTGTGGATGTGTGATCTATATGGAGGTATTATGTGAGAACTATATAACAGTATTATGTGTGATCTATATGGCGGTATTATCTTCAGAAAGGGGACCCATTCTATGGTGGTTCTGGCTGATCACCTGCACACGGGTCTGGGGTCATAGAGGGGGCAACAGGACCTACGTTAGGTGCAGTCAGGGGAGGGCTGGTGAGGCAGCTGAAGAGAGGGGTCTCATTTTTATCGTTACTATATGGCTACATTTCCCCCCTGCTTCCCATTGTAACCCTGTACTGCGCCTGTCGCCTCGCTTTCACACATCGCCAGGACAGGATCTGAGGAGGGGAATTGGGTCTGCATGCAATGTCTGGCTCAGAACAGGCCATCAATCAGCAGAAATGTTTCCTGGATTTCTGTGGAGCAGACGGTCCATACATGTGTATAAAAGACAGCGCCCTATATACAATCCATGGCTGCTCCGCGCACCAAACAGGGGGCCCCTATAGACCAGCACACTGCTCTCCTGAAATACTCTGTGCTCCTGTCACCCTGCTCCCTCCACCACATATCTCCCAGAATCCTTGCTGCCTGCCATCCTCGGTGACTGTCTACTTGTCAGTATAAGGCTGCTTTCACACTAGCGTCGGTACGGGCCCGTCGCAGTGCGTCAGGCCGACGTACCGACGCATGCTGTGAAAGAAATGTCCGACGTGGGCAGCAGAAGCAGTCTTACGATGCTTCCGCTGCCCCATTGTAAGGTCTGGGGAGGATGGGGCGGAGTTTCGGCCGTGCGTGCGTGGTTGAAAATGGCGGACTCGACGCACAAACAAACGTTACATGTAACTTTTTTTGTGGCAGCGGTCCACCAAAACGACGCAACCGTCGCACGACAGTTGCGACGTGTGGCAATACGTCGCAATGCGTCGGTAATGTTAGTCTATGGGGAAAAAACACATCCTGCAGACAACTTTGCAGGATGTGTTTTTTTTCTCCTGAACGACGCATTGCAACGTACAGCCAACAACGCTAGTGTGAAAGTAGCCTAAGGCTGCCGTCCACTAGCAGTATTTGGTCAGTATTTTACCTTAGTATTTGTAAGCCAAAACCAGGAGTGGGTGATAAATACAGAAGTGGTGCATATGTTTCTGTTATACTTTTCCTCTATTTGTTCCACTGCTGGTTTTGGCTTACAAATACTGAGGTAAAATACTGACCAAATACTGCTAGTGTGACGGCAGCCATACTCTGCAGTCACCAACAAAATGGCTGCTCACTGGGTTCCTGAATATCATCCTCTCTAATCCCTTAGCAAACACCCAGAAGGGGAGGAGAGGGGACATCACACAGGTCAGCAGACTCCGCCCATAATTACTGCAGTGCAGTAATGTGAGCTATTTGTACACTAGGTTTTTCTGAAATTTCAGCAGCTGCTCCCCCTAGTGTTTAAAAGTGGAAATTCCAAAACTTTTCAAATTATTTTTCAGATTTTACTAAATTATAAACAAATGATAATATTGTTTAAGAAAATGTAATCATTAATTCTTTACATTTTTACAATTTCTGAAAAAAAAATTTTTTTGATGGCACCTTCCCTTTAAGTTTAAGTGTCATGTACTATTTTTCCCAAAGACAGGGCAGCTCAATATGGACTATGCAATTTTTCTATAAAGGGCTAGTACATTAGAGGGAAATAGCCAATAATTAATTTCTTAAGTAAGAGATGTATGACTGCCTGGATTCTAGATTCAGTACTCGGACAACCTAAAAGTATGGCATGCTGTAATAGGACTCTGTGTCAACTATAGATGAATTTAGAAAAAAAATTGCGACACCAGCATAGCAGGGCGCGGGAGCGCTGCTCATACATCAGATCAGCCAGATCCCACACCAGGGAGTTCATACAGTGTTGCCACATTACTATAACACTGCGATAGAGTTTGCTCTACAATCTCTAAGGATTTTCCTTAACCCCTTCAAGACCTTGCCTTTTTCCATTTTTGTGGTCTCGTTTTTCGCTCCCCTCCTTCCCAGAGCCAAAACTTTTTTACTTTTCCATCAATATGGCCATGTGAGGGCTTGTTTTTTGAGGGACAAGTTGCACTTTTGAACGACATCATTGGTTTTAGCATGTCGCATATTAGAAAACGGGAAAAAATTCCACGTGCGGTAAAATTGCAAAAAAGTGGAATCCCACACTTGTTTTTTGTTTGGCTTTTTTGCTAGGTTGACTAAATGCTAAAACTGACCTGACATTATGATTCTCCAGGTCATTACGAGTTCATAGACACCAAAACATGTCTAGGTTACGTTTTATCTAAGTGGTAAAAAAAAATTCCAAACTTTGTTAAAAAAAAACAAATTGCGCAATTTTCCGATACCCGTAGCATCTCCATTTTTTGTGATCTGGGGTCAGGTCAGGGTTTATTTTTTGCGTGCTGAGCTTACGTTTTTAATGATACCATGGTGGTGTGGTTATATTCTTTTAATCGCCCGTTATTGCATTTTAATGCAATGTCGCGGCGACAAAAAAACCGTAATTCTGGCGTTTTGAATTTTTTTTTCATTACGCTGTTTAGCGATCAGGTTACTCCTTTCTTTTATTGATAGATCATTCGATTCTGAACGCGGCGATACCAAATATGTGTAGATTTAATTTTTTTTGTTTTATTTTGAATGGGGCGAAAGGGGGGTGATTTAAACTTATATTTTTTTTATTTTTTTTTTCATATTTATTTTAACTTTTTTTTTTACTTTTGCCATGCTTCAATAGCCTCCATGGGAGGCTAGAAGCTGGCATAGCCTGATCGGCTCTGCTACATAGCAGCAATCCTCAGATCGCTCCTATGTAGCTGAATTGCAGGCTGGCTATGAGCGCCGATCACAGAGTGGCACTCATAGCAATCCGGCATCAGTAACCATAGAGGTCTCAAGGAGACCTCTGGTTACCATGCCGACGCATCGCTGACCCCCATCATGTGACGGGGTCGGCGATGCAAGCATTTCCAGCCGCGCGGACGGAAGCGCCGGTTAAATGCCGCTGTCAGCATTTGACAGTGGCAATTAACTGGTGAATAGTGGCGGGTGAATCGCGATTTCACCCACCGCTATTGAGGCCACTTGTCAACTGTTCAAAACAGCTGACATGTCCTGGTTTTGATGCGGGCTCACTGCCGGAGCCCACATCAAAGCAGGGGACCCGACCTCCGCTGTAAAAGTGTGGCGGAGGACGGGAAGGGGTTAATCTCCACCTAACCTGTATCAAGCGATGATATCATTAAGGCTCTGGCGGAGCCAAAACATTGTATTTCTGGTCGCTTTCAACGTACGAAATCTTATGTTTATGTCCTTAATAAATTTACACTACCATTGCATCATATATGCTTAGAGTGTGCGGTGTATTCTATATTTTCTTTCACCTATAGATGAAGACATCCAGCATCCCCAATGTAACCAACTTGCAGACCAGTCAATCACATCACATGTTATACAGTGGGGCAAAAAAGTATTTAGTCAGTCAGCAATAGTGCAAGTTCCACCACTTAAAAAGATGAGAGGCGTCTGTAATTTACATCATAGGTAGACCTCAACTATGGGAGACAAACTGAGAAAAAAAAATCCAGAAAATCACATTGTCTGTTTTTTTAACATTTTATTTGCATATTATGGTGGAAAATAAGTATTTGGTCAGAAACAAAATTTCATCTCAATACTTTGTACTATATCCTTTGTTGGGAATGACAGAGGTCAAACGTTTTCTGTAAGTCTTCACAAGGTTGCCACACACTGTTGTTGGTATGTTGGCCCATTCCTCCATGCAGATCTCCTCTAGAGCAGTGATGTTTTTGGCTTTTCTCTTGGCAACACGGACTTTCAACTCCCTCCAAAGGTTTTCTATAGGGTTGAGATCTGGAGACTGGCTAGGCCACTCCAGGACCTTGAAATGCTTCTTACGAAGCCACTCCTTCGTTGCCCTGGTGGTGTGCTTTGGATCATTGTCATGTTGAAAGACCCAGCCACGTTTCATCTTCAATGCCCTTGCTGATGGAAGGAGGTTTGCACTCAAAATTTCACGATACATGGCCCCATTCATTCTTTCATGTACCCGGATCAGTCGTCCTGGCCCCTTTGCAGAGAAACAGCCCCAAAGCATGATGTTTCCACCACCATGCTTTACAGTAGGTATGGTGTTTGATGGATGCAACTCAGTATTCTTTTTCCTCCAAACACGACAAGTTGTGTTTCTACCAAACAGTTCCAGTTTGGTTTCATCAGACCATAGGACATTCTCCCAAAACTCCTCTGGATCATCCAAATGCTCTCTAGCACACTTCAGACGGGCCCGGACATGTACTGGCTTAAGCAGTGGGACACGTCTGGCACTGCAGGATCTGAGTCCATGGTGGCGTAGTGTGTTACTTATGGTAGGCCTTGTTACATTGGTCCCAGCTCTCTGCAGTTCATTCACTAGGTCCCCCGCGTGGTTCTGGGATTTTTGCTCACCGTTCTTGTGATCATTCTGACCCCACGGGGTGGGATTTTGCGTGGAGCCCCAGATCGAGGGAGATTATCAGTGGTCTTGTATGTCTTCCATTTTCTAATTATTGCTCCCACTGTTGATTTCTTCACTCCAAGCTGGTTGGCTATTGCAGATTCAGTCTTCCCAGCCTGGTGCAGGGCTACAATTTTGTTTCTGGTGTCCTTTGACAGCTCTTTGGTCTTCACCATAGTGGAGTTTGGAGTCAGACTGTTTGAGGGTGTGCACAGGTGTCTTTTTATACTGATAACAAGTTTAAACAGGTGCCATTACTACAGGTAATGAGTGGAGGAAAGAGGAGACTCTTAAAGAAGAAGTTACAGGTCTGTGAGAGCCAGAAATCTTGATTGTTTGTTTCTGACCAAATACTTATTTTCCACCATAAAATGCAAAAAAAATGATAAAAAAACAGACAATGTGATTTTCTGGATTTTTTTTTCTCAGTTTGTCTCCCATAGTTGAGATCTACCTATGATGTAAATTACAGACGCCTCTCATCTTTTTAAGTGGTGGAACTTGCACTATTGCTGACTGACTAAATACTTTTTTGCCCCACTGTACTATATGCAGATTGACAGCTAATGCAAAGAAACTTACTATGAATGCAGAGTCCGTGCCACCTCCCTCCACCCCCGACGCACATTTC
Organism: Ranitomeya imitator; assembly: GCF_032444005.1. Classification (NCBI taxonomy): domain Eukaryota; kingdom Metazoa; phylum Chordata; class Amphibia; order Anura; family Dendrobatidae; genus Ranitomeya; species Ranitomeya imitator. The sequence goes on from NC_091282.1 coordinate 987,489,850, forward strand.
ATCCACACTTCTTCAGGGGGCTTATACATTTTTTATCCTGTGACACCCCATCTCTCATTACATCCCCAATTGGTGATCCTCTCTGTCCATCTGCCACTCACCTTTTAACTCTAACTTCCTCCTTCAGCCTTTCACAGCTACTAACTCTCCTAGTCATGAAGATTGGAATATGCTTGACGTGATCTTACCCTGGCTCTGCTCAGTGTATTTTACTAATTCACCTCTTCCTCTCTCTGACCACAACCTTCTTTCATTCTCTGTAAAGAACTGTCACCCTGCTCAGGACACCTTTACTTTGCATACTTGTAGAAATATGCATGCCTTCAATACCCAAAAACTTATGAAGAATTTGCAGTCATCGTTGGCCCCAATCTCCTCCCTCTCATTTCCTCACTCTGCATTGAAGCATTATAATGAAACATTGCAAAGCGTCCGGAATGAAGCTCGACCTTTTACTTTTAGAACAACTTGGCACACATGGTGACAACCCTGGGACAGGCTGCATACACATTTTTGCCTGCGGTGCTCCAGGTGTGCCGAACGTCTGTGAAGAAAACCCAATCTGGTAGAAGATTTCATTCATTATAAGTTTATGCTTAAAACACAACTCTGCCCTTCACCTCTCCAAACAAACCTACTGCAACACGCTCATCAGCTCACTATCCAACATTCTTAAAGATTTTTGACACTTTTCATACTCTCCTCAATCCAAGAAAGCAGACCCCTACTACTGTTCTCAGCGCTGACAACCTGGTCAATTACCGTATATACTCGAGTATAGCCGACCACCCTAATTTTGCCACAAAAAACTGGGAAAACTTATTGACTCGAGTATAAGCCTAGGGTGGAAAATGGAGCAGCTACCGGTTAATGTCAAAAATAAAAATAGATACCAATAAAAGTAAAATTAATTGAGACATCAGTAGGTTAAGTGTTTTTGAATATCCATATTGAATCAGGAGCCCCATATAATGCTCCATATACAGTTCATTATTGCCCCATAGATGCTCCATATAAAGCTGTGCCCCATATACAATGCTCTGCACCGTTCATTATTGCCCCATAGCTGTGCCATATAGTGCTCTGCACCGTTTATTATTGCCCCATAGCTGTGCCATATAGTGCTCTGCACCGTTCATTTTTGTCCCATAGCTGTGCCATATAGTGCTCTGCACCGTTGATTCTTGCTCCATAGCTGTGCCATATAGTGCTCTGCACCGTTCATTCTTGTCCCAGAGCTGTGCCATATAGTGCTCTGCACCGTTCATTATTGTCCCATAGCTGTGCCATATAGTGCTCTGCACCGTTCATTATTGCCTCATAGCTCTGCCATATAGTGCTCTGCACCGTTCATTATTGCCCCATTGATGTACCATAGAAAGCTGTGCCATTGCTGCTGCTGCAATAAAAAAATAAAAAAAGCCATACTCACCTTTCTTGCCTTCAGCTCCCAGTGTCTCGTCTCGGCGTCTCTCCGCACTGACTGATCAGGCAGAGGGCGGCGCGCACACTATATGTGTCATCGCGCCCTCTGACCTGAACAGTCAGAGCGGAGAGACGCCGGGAAGATGGAGCGACGCCCGGAGTGTGGAACGGGGATAGGTGAATATGCAATACTTACCTGCTCCCGGCATCCCGCTCTTTCTCCCGGACAGCTGGTCTTCGGTGCCGCAGCCTCTTCCTCTATCAGCGGTCACCATTACCGCTGATTAGAGAAATGAATATGCGTCTCCACCCCTATGGAAGAGGAGTCCATATTCATTTTTCTAATGAGCGGTCCCACGTGACTGCTGAAGAGGGGAAGAGCTGCAGCACCCGAAGACAGTGTGACAGGCAGGGGGAGCATCAGGACCGCTGGGACTAGGTAAGTATGCCTCAGCGCCCTCTCCCCCTCACCCACCGACCCTGCCACAGACTGTGACTCAAGTATAAACCGAGAGGGGTACTTTCAGCCCAAAAATTTGGGCTGAAAATCTCGGCTTATACTCGAGTATATACGGTATATCAAAGAAAAAATTGATGTTATCCAACAGGAAATATTCTCCAAATCTCCTAATATCATGCATTGTCCTTCATCCTGCACTGCATCTAGCTCACTTTCTGTCTTTGAAACGGTCACAGAAGAAGTGACAAGGTTCCTAGATCCTTATCTCCCTACTACCTGCACCCATGATGCTATTCCCTCACATCTCCTCCAGTCCCTTTCCCCGGCTGTCATCTGGTATCCTTCGCTCCTCATTTAAACACGCCAGCATACATCTGTACTTAACCCCTTTCTGACCTTGGACAGGGTAGTACGTCCAAGGTCAGATCCCCTGCAATGATGCAGGGCTCCGCGGTGAGCCCGCACCAAAGCCGGGACATGTCAGCTGTTTTAAACAGCTGACATGTGCCCGTAATAGGCGCGGGCAGAATCGCGATCTGCCCGCCCCTATTAACTAGTTAAATGCCGCTGTCAAACGCAGACAGCGGCATTTAACTACCGCTTCCGGCCGGGCGGCCGGAAATGACGTCATCGCCGACCCCCGTCACATGATCGGGTTACCTCTATGGTTACTGATCGCCAGTGGCTGTGAGCGCCACCCTGTGGTCGGCGCTCACAGCACACCTGCATTTCTGCTACATAGCAGCAATCAGCAGATCGCTGCTATGTAGCAGAGGCGATCGAGTTGTGCCTGCTTCTAGCCTCCTATGGAGGCTATTGAAGCATGGCAAAAGTAAAAAAAAAAAGTTGAAAAAAATTTTAAAAAAATTAAAAAAAATTATAAAAGTTTAAATCACCCCCCTTTTGCCCCAATCAAAATAAATCAATAAAAAAAATATCAAATCTACACATATTTGGTATCGCCGCTCTCAGAATCGCCCGATCTATCAATTAAAAAATAGCATTAACCTGATCGCTAAACAGCGTAGCGGGAAAAAAATTAGAAACACCAGAATTATGTTTTTTTGGTCGCCGCGACATTGCATTAAAATGCAATAACGGGCGATCAAAAGAATGTATCTGCACTGCAATAGTATCATTAAAAACGTCATCTCGGCACGCAAAAAATAAGCCCTCAACCGACCCCAGATCACGAAAAATGGAGACGCTACGAGTATCGGAAAATGGCGCAATTTTTTTTTTTTAGCAAAGTTTGGAATTTTTTTTCACCACTTAGATAAAAAAAAACCTAGTCATGTTAGGTGTCTACGAACTCGTACTGACCTGGAGAATCATATTGTCAAGTCAGTTTTAGCATTTAGTGAACCTAGCAAAAAATCCAAACAAAAAACAAGTGTGGGACTGCACTTTTTTTGTAATTTCACCGAACTTGGAATTTTTTTCCCGTTTTCTAGTACACGACATGCTAAAACCAATGATGTCGTTCAAAAGTACATTTCGTCTCGCAAAAAATAAGCCCTCACATAGCCAAATTGACGGAAAAATAAAAAAGTTATGGCCCTGGGAAGGAGGGGAGTGAAAAACGAACACGGAAAAAGAAAAATCCCACGGTCATGAAGGGGTTAAAAACATCCCTTGAACAAAATTGTGCTGCTAACTACTCTAATGTCTCTAATCTTATCTTCATCTCTAAATTTTTGGAAGGCTTGGTCCACTCCTGCATAATCTGCTATCTCTCAGATAACTTTCTACTTGCCCCTTTACAATCTGGTTTCCACTCCTCACACTCTATTGAAACTGCCCTTACTAAAGTCTCCAATGATTTACTATCAAGTAACAACTGATTATAATGGACATTAATTCCTGCTAATTATTCTGGATATTTCTACAGCATTTCATACTGTCGCTAACCTGCTTCTCCTCATTATCCTCCATTCTATCAGACTCAAAGATACTGCTCTCTTCTAGTTATCCTCCCACCTCTCTGACCACTCCTTTGCTGTATCTTCTGGTGGCTCCTTTTCCTCTCCTCTTCCCCTTATGTCCAGGTTCCTCGAGGATCAGTCCTAGGCCACTTCTTCTACACTGCCCTTATTGGACAAACAATCAGTAGATTCAGTTTTCAGTATACTGATGACACCCAATTATACACATTGTCTCTTGACATCATCCCTGCTTTATTACAAAATAACAGTAACATAGTAACATAACATAGTTAGTAAGGCCGAAAAAAGACATTTGTCCATCCAGTTCAGCCTATATTCCATCATAATAAATCCCCAGATCTACGTCCTTCTACAGAACCTAATAATTGTATGATACAATATTGTTCTGCTCCAGGAAGACATCCAGGCCTCTCTTGAACCCCTCGACTGAGTTCGCCATCACCACCTCCTCAGGCAAGCAATTCCAGATTCTTACCGCCCTAACAGTAAAGAATCCTCTTCTATGTTGGTGGAAAAACCTTCTCTCCTCCAGACGCAAAGAATGCCCCCTTGTGCCCGTCACCTTCCTTGGTATAAACAGATCCCCAGCGAGATATTTGTATTGTCCCCTTATATACTTATACATGGTTATTAGATCGCCCCTCAGTCGTCTTTTTTCTAGACTAAATAATCCTAATTTCGCTAATCTATCTGGGTGTTGTAGTTCTCCCATCCCCTTTATTAATTTTGTTGCCCTCCTTTGTATTCTCTCTAGTTCCATTATATCCTTCCTGAGCACCGGTGCCCAAAACTGGACACAGTACTCCATGTGCGGTCTAACTAGGGATTTGTACAGAGGCAGTATAATGCTCTCATCATGTGTATCCAGACCTCTCTTAATGCACCCCATGATCCTGTTTGCCTTGGCAGCTGCTGCCTGGCACTGGCTGCTCCAGGTAAGTTTATCATTAACTAGGATCCCCAAGTCCTTCTCCCTGTCAGATTTACCCAGTGGTTTCCCATTCAGTGTGTAATGGTGATATTGATTCCTTCTTCCCATGTGTATAACCTTACATTTATCATTGCTAAACCTCATCTGCCACCTTTCAGCCCAAGTTTCCAACTTATCCAGATCCATCTGTAGCAGAATACTATCTTCTCTTGCATTAACTGCTTTACATAGTTTTGTATCATCTGCAAATATCGATATTTTACTGTGTAAACCTTCTACCAGATCATTAATGAATATGTTGAAGAGAACAGGTCCCAATACTGACCCCTGCGGTACCCCACTGGTCACAGCGACCCAGTTAGAGACTATACCATTTATAACCACCCTCTGCTTTCTATCACTAAGCCAGTTACTAACCCATTTACACACATTTTCCCCAGACCAAGCATTCTCATTTTGTGTACCAACCTCTTGTGCGGCACGGTATCACGCTTTGGAAAAATCGAGATATACCACGTCCAATGACTCACCGTGGTCCAGCCTATAGCTTACCTCTTTATAAAAACTGATTAGATTGGTTTGACAGGAGCGATTTCTCATAAACCCATGCTGATATGGAGTTAAACAGTTATTCTCATTGAGATAATCCAGAATAACATCCTTCAGAAACCCTTCAAATATTTTACCAACAATAGAGGTTAGACTTACTGGCCTATAATTTCCAGGTTCACTTTTAGAGCCCTTTTTGAATATTGGCACCACATTTGCTATGCGCCAGTCCTGCGGAACAGACCCCGTCACTATAGAGTCCCTAAAAATAAGAAATAATGGTTTATCTATTACATTACTTAGTTCTCTTAGTACTCGTGGGTGTATGCCATCCGGACCTGGAGATTTATCTATTTTAATCTTATTTAGCCGGTTTCGCACCTCTTCTTGGGTTAGATTTGTGACCCTTAATATAGGGTTTTAATTGTTTCTTGGGATTTCACCTAGCATTTCATTTTCCATGAATACCGTGGAGAAGAAGGTGTTTAATATGTTAGCTTTTTCCTCGTCATCTACAACCATTCTTTCCTCACTATTTTTTAAGGGGCCTACATTTTCAGTTTTTATTCTTTTACTATTGATATAGTTGAAGAACAGTTTGGGATTAGTTTTACTTTCCTTAGCAATGTGCTTCTCTGTTTCCTTTTTGGCAGCTTTAATTAGTTTTTTAGATAAAATATTTTTCTCCCTATAGTTTTTTAGAGCTTCAATGGTGCCATCCTGCTTTAGTAGTGCAAATGCTTTCTTTTTACTGTTAATTGCCTGTCTTACTTTTTTGTTTAGCCACATTGGGTTTTTCCTATTTCTAGTCCTTACAGCGCGCGGTTTGGTGATGCTTTCCAAGCAGCTGGTCCCGGCTGTACCCAACGATCTTCTTGCTTAGGGAGACTCTTCGCTTTTCCCAGAAGGCACCTGGAATATGCAAATTATCCTCCTCAAGCTTGAATCCCTGGTTTCTCTGTTTCTTGACTCTCTGGTTTCTGGTGATTCTCTTTAAACTGTATCTAACCAAATATGTCAAAAACTGAGCTCCTTGTGTTTCCTCCCTCCACTAACCTACCTATGCCCGACATTGTCATCACTGTGTGTGGTTCTACCATTACTACACAGCAACATGTCTGCTGTCTTGAGGTTAAATTTGACTCAGATCTTTTCTTTACTCCCCACATCCGATTACTCACTCGTTTGTGTCACGTACACCTCAAAAACATCTCTAGAATTCAACCTTTTCTTACCTCTGACTCAGGAAAAACTCTTAAGGTACCGTCACACTGAACGATATCGTTAACGATATCGTTGCTTTTTATGACGTAGCAACGATATCGTTAACGAAATCGTTGTGTGTGACAGCGACCAACGATCAGGCCCCTGCTGGGAGATCGTTGGTCGCTGGGGAAAGTCCAGAACTTTATTTCGTCGCTGGATCTCCCGCTGACATCGCTGGATCGGCGTGTGTGACGCCAATCCAGCGATGTCTTCACTGGTAACCAGGGTAAATATCGGGTTACTAAGCGCTGGGCCGCGCTTAGTAACCCGATGTTTACCCTGGTTACCAGCGTAAAAGTAAAAACAAACACTACATACTTACCTTCAGCTGTCTGTCCCCAGCGCTGTGCTTCTCTGCAGTCTGCACTGTGTACGCCAGCCAGCCGGAAAGCAGAGCACAGCGGTGACGTCACCGCTGTGCTTTCCGGACGCTGTGCTTACACAGTGCAGAGGAGAGCACAGCGCCGGAGGACAGACAGCGGAATGTAAGTATGTAGTGTTTTTTTTTTTTTACTTTTACGCTGGTAACCAGGGTAAACATCGGGTTACTAAGCGCGGCCCTGCGCTTAGTAACCCAATGTTTACCCTGGTTACCCGGGGACCTCGGGATCGTTGGTCGCTGGAGAGCTGTCTGTGTGACAGCTCCCCAGCGACCAAACAGCGACGCTGCAGCGATCAGCATCGTTGTCGGTATCGCTGCAGCGTCGCTTAGTGTGACGGTACCTTTACTGTTGCTCTTATTTATTCTTGTCTGGACTATTGCAATTCTCTACTAGTTGGTCTACCTCATGCTAAACTTTCCCCTCTAAAATTAGTCCTGAATGCAGCATCCGGGATCATATTTTTTTCCAACCACTACACCGATACATTTACTCTGTGTCAGTCGTTTCACTGGTTGCACATCCACTATTCAATTTAAACATATCACTCTCACTCACAAAGCTCTCTATGATTCAGCACCATATTACATCTCTTCCCTTGTTTCAGTCAACCACCCTACCCATGCCCTCTATTCTGTTAATGACTAGAAATGAGCAAATATTTCAATGCTGGGTTCGGATTACGATAGCTAAATTTGCAATATTCGCCTATTAATTCGTCGAATATTCGCCGATCATAGCCAAACACCATTCATCTCAATGGGAGGCAAATACAAACGCATGCACAACACCTTATAATGCCTCAAATGCTTCCAAAGCACATTAAACGAGCGGCAGACACCAGGAAAGTGGCCTCAATTCACCCACAATACAAATTGCAGCATGGCACTGTAGCAATCAGCCAGGAATAAGGTATCAGGGTCTGGGACAGCACTTACGGCTTTAAATTGAACGTCACAGTAAGACGAGGTTTGATCGATGAATGCCTTCTTTGCTGGGAGTCCTGATACTACATGCAACACCTCTACCTGCTTTCATGCTGAGCCACACTCAGGTGGCACAAATATCAGTTTTGTAGACTACCAGTGTCAGAAAAATTTAATGATAGTAGGATAGTAGCAAGGGTAGTTGAGTCCAAGGAAGTAGAGGCCTGACGGTCTCGAAGGCCTACAGCTACAGGCAACACGCTTGAAGGAGACCCAACCAGGAGTGTTTATATTTCCAAAAATTATTGGCAGACACCACCAAAGTGGCATCAATTCCACCACAGTATAGATAGTGGAAATAGAATAATAGGGACCGATAGGTCTTCCACTAAACCCAATCCAGCAGATGGACACCTAACCAGGAGTGTTCATATTTAAACAAATGAGGGCCTTACACCACAGAATTGTCATCAATTTCACTACATTAAATATAGTATAATAGGGACTGACAGGTCTTCCACTGCACCCAATCCAGCAGGTAGACACCCAACCAGGAGTGTTCACATTTCCAAAAATTAGTGGCAGACACCACAAAAGTGGCATCAATTTCACCACAGTATAGATAGCATAATAGGGACAGACAGGCAGCATCCTCTGCTTCCTTCTCTTCTTCTGGGACCACCATCTCCTGCCACAGGCTATTCAAACTCTGCTCCAGCATATAGATGACCAGAATAGTGATGCCGATGACGGCCTCGTTAGCGCTAACCATCTAATTAGCCATTTTGAAATTGTGCAGAAGGGTGCAGAGGTTCTTAATCTGTGCACACTCTGTAAACATGATATGCGCCACATCCGTACTACTTTGGTCCAGGCTATACGACATGACATACTGTATCAGGGCTTGTTGGTGCTGCCACAGTCGCTGCAACATGTATAGAGTGGAATTCCACCATGTCGCACATCGCATATCAACCTGTTAACTGGCATGCACAAGACCTCTGTATCGATACAACAAGCACACAGCTTACCTGCTTTGTGGAGCAGCTCATCCATGTCAAGATAGTGGAGGAGAAAATGCTGTACCACCAGGTTGATAACGTGAGCCATGCAATGCACGTGTGTGAGCTTGCCTTGCCATAGGGCCGCCACCAGGTTTGCACAGTTATCAGACACGGCCTTCCCGGGATGTAGGTTCAGCAGAGACAGCCATTGATCAAACACAGCCTGGAGAGCTGTCCACAAATCATCAGCTGTATGACTGTGATCTCGAAGGCATATCAATTTTAATGCTGCCTGATTGCAGAGAGCTCTGGATGCGCAGTGCGGAAGTGGTGGGGATTCGCTCTGCACTGTTGGAACGCGTGTCTCGTTAAGATAGAGGTTGAGGGTGAAGGTGGAGGCCCTAGAGAAGATAGAGGAGGCAGAAGCAGAGGAGGAAGTGTTAAATATAGAGGTTTGTCCTGCAAGTCTTGGGGGTTCCAAGACTTGTAGAGCAGCGCCTGTCCCCACAGTCACCAGAGTCACCCAGTGCCCAGTCAGCGAGATGTAACAACCTTGGCCATGCTTACTCGTCCAAGTGTCTGTGGTGAAATGCACCATGACAGACAGAGATTTAGTCAAGCAACAGATGATGTTGTCTGCGACATACTGGTGTAGCACAGACACAGCTTTCTTAGAAAAGTATTGGCAATTGGGCAATTGGCACTGGTGGACTGCAATGGCCATCAGCTTTTGGAAACCGTCTGTTTCTACCAGGCGGAAAGGCAGCATTTCCATGGCCAACAGATTGGAGATGGTGGAGTTCAAACTCTTAGCTTTGTCATGAGGTAGGAGGAAGCAATCTTTTATGTGATCACAACTGCAGAACTGTGGGCTGGCTGCAGTGCTAAGAGAAGGTGAAGTACGATGAACCGGACAAACTGCTGGACCGTGAGAGAGGTGGATCGAGAAACTTGTGGTATGCTCGTTCGCTGAGATTGATCAAAATCAGCAGGCAAGTCTGCTTCCTTTACATCTGATGGTGGGCTCTCAGTCAGCTTGACTGGAACAGGTAAAGAACCCCGGGTTCTGCGGTCGAAGACCTGCATCTCAATAGTTTGCACGCTATCAGAGAAGGAGGAAAAAGCAGTAGATGAGATTGATGGGGCGGCTAATGGTTGTTGATGTCCGATGGTCCACATTTTTGCACAGTGGGATTCCCACAGTAAAGTATGTTGATTGCGCATTTGAAGGTTCATACATTTAGTTGTCAAAGTATTGCACTTTTTAACTCAACTCAATTTTTTTGACAAAGTTGACAGATTACATGAGTTGGCTCATCCTTTGCAGCATCAAAAAAGGCCCAGGCTAGGCCACCCTTGCCACCCCTGCAAGCTGAAGACCCAAGGACGCTGCTGGTCACAGGCAGTTGTGGCTGAGGATGCATTGTTCACCGTGGCTATGTCACTACATGTCTGCAATGTTGGGCGCAATGTAACCACCTCGTCTTCCTGCTCAGATGACCTACTCAGCTGTGTGCCTCTATGTTCACACCAATTGAGATCTAATACCTCATCATCATCATCCTCTGTGTTATCACATTCTTCACCCTTGGAGTCCTCCTCCTCTTCTAGCCCTGACAGCACAGTACAGTCCGTGTTAGACTTAGATATCTGAGTCTCATCAGGAACACCTCCCCCCAGGGATTAATGTCTGAAGAAGATAGTCAGGATGCTGTTCGAACCCTACTGTGTCTTGCCTGGGATCCAAGCTTAAAAATTTTTTGGCATCAGTCCAGATTTCCTCCTCTTGACTCTGCAAAGCTCTTTAGACTCACTCATCTGTGCTTCCATACAGTCAGTTGTTTGGTTGGAGAGTTGGGACGTGGGGGGAACAAGGGGAATTTGGGTGCCACCTCTGTGGACTGTACTGGGTGTGATGTTGAGATGGTGGAAGAGTAGGAGAGGCCACTTGAAGCTGTGCTTGCCATACTCTTACATGCCATACATGCTCTTTCTGGGCATCATCGACAAGATGTACTGTAGTGCATCTGCCCAAGAAAGGTAGTAGTCTGTCCAGTAACAGGAGTTGTCAGTTGTCTTTGAATAGGATGTGACATTGGTACACTAGTGCTTTTACAAACATTACCACCTACCCCACATACACCTTGAACACCAAGGCTAATTCCCCTTCCACCACAGCCTCGCTTTTTTCCAGTCATGGTGCTCAGATATAGTAACATAGTAACATAGTTAGTAAGGCCGAAAAAAGACATTTGTCCATCCAGTTCAGCCTATGTTCCATCATAATAAATCCCCAGATTTACGTCCTTCTACAGAACCTAATAATTGTATGATACAATATTGTTCTGCTCCAGGAAGACATCCAGACCTCTCTTGAACCCCTCAACTGAGTTCGCCATCACCACCTCCTCAGGCAAGCAATTCCAGATTCTCACTGCCCTAACAGTAAAGAATCCTCTTCTATGTTGGTGGAAAAACCTTCTCTCCTCCAGACGCAAAGAATGCCCCCTTGTGACCGTATGATAGTATGGTAAGAGCACAGTATTGGCAACAAAAAAATAGATTTTAAACTCTGCACCACCTCTGCAAACAGCTGAATTTCAGCAACAGTAATTTCTAAGTTGAAATATGGTGTGTTGTATCGTTTTAGTGACAGAAAAATGAATTGTTTGAGTGTGGATGAAGCCTGTATGACAAAGAAGTTATGCTACAAACCATTTGAACGTCAGGTCCCCTACTGTATGACACTAGGAACAGAAGAATTTTTTTGTGGCCTAAGGATCAGGCCTCTATAACACACTAGATGCTACAAACTATTTTAATGTCAGGTCCCCTACCGTATGACACTAGGAACAACTTTTTTTTTGCAACGGAAAAATTCTATAGTTTTTTAATATACCTTATGTCTGCAAACAGGTTAATTTCACCACCACAAAATGACAACATGGGATACAGCAGGCTGTTTCATATTTAGCAGCAGAAAAAATTATATTTTTTTAAAATGTGCCTTAGGTCTGCATGCAGTTTCATATCACCACAGTACTAAATGACAAGGTGGGATACAGCAGGCTGTTTCACATTTAGCTAGTGAAAAAATATTAATTAGTATGCTATGCTCGTGCAAGAAGCACAATAGAAGCAATGAACAACACACTTGTAGGACCTGTGTCCTGCTGACTTTGTCTTTGTACTTCAGTAATGGCCAAAAAAATGCTGAAAGGTAAATTTAACAGCCACACTGGACACTAGCTAGCTACACTCTCTGACTGATATACAACTGCTTAACTAAATAGCTAAAATCTTGCTGTTAACAGTGCCAGCATCAGGAGCAGCCTTTCTGCGCCTTTATAGTGTCAAAATGGTCCTAAAACAAGATGTCACCATATTATATGGAAAGGGACATGTGATTTCAGCAACCAATGACACAAGCCATTGTGTCAGGACATTGTGGGTGTTTTCTTTGCCCTGATTGGCTAGCCACAATGTGCACACATAAAGTTAGAAAAAAAAATTCTCTGTTTACAAGAACGGCGCGCCTCTGAGCTCTGCAAACCCCCTCCCTTCATCAAACAAGTGCCAAATATTCATGACACACCACCATTATCATTGCTAAAGTGCTGAAAATACTTTTGTGGCAACGTAAATATTTTTTCACACTTTCACCAGATGTTACCGATTTTTCCCAATTTTATAAAATTTTGCTCATGTTTCCGAACACGAATCCGAATGTGCCATACACGTGCCGAATTTATGTTTGGCTATCATTTTCAAAACAAATTCACACATCACTACTAAGGACCTTCAACTAACATCCTCAATACACGGAACCTCCCATTCCCATCTCCAAGACTTCTTGCATGTATTCTTTGGAATACCGTACCCAGGACAAATCGATTATTTCCCAATTCCCACAGCCTTAAAAAGCATTTCTTTAAACTGGCCTATTGCCTCACTTCACTTCTCTAACTATCCCCATTTTGCCCATACAAAACATTCATGCAAAACATTTTGCCCATGCAAAAAAATAAGGACCCTTGTAGTATCAGGACACATACCCTCTATGGATTTACTAGCCTTCTGTGTCTGTACTTGTACACATTCTGGCTGGTGACCGGATTATGCAGCATTATGTGAATAGCCAATTTATTTTATTAATGGCTGGGCCATACAATACAAGTACTTTTTACCATTCACCTTTCATACTTCTCTTACTTACTCATATATTGTAAGCTTGAGAGCAGGGAACTCATTCTTTTTGGTATCTCAGTAATATATTATACTGTAATATATTTATTATCTGTACAAGTCCCTTCTAAAATGTAAAATGTTGCAGAATATGCTGGCACTATAGAAATTACAATTATCATTATCATTTGTATTACTTTAATACATAATGCTCCAGTGTGTGATGGGCCCCATAAATTGCTCAAAGAATTTAGAAAAAAATAAACTGAAATCCTCACCTCTCCTTGGTGGCCGCTTGCTCTGCTCCGGACTCCTCAACGTTGGCGTCTTCCAGCTCTCTGCACTGTGACTATTCAGGCAGAGGGCACACAGATGTGACGTCGCTGCACCCTCTGACCTGAAATGTCACAGTCAGAAGACACAGCAGCAGAAGAGCGGGAAGAGGTAAGTATTGCAAGTGCCGGGACCCTGAGCAAGCGTGGGAGGGGTGGACTCTTTATTAGCCCATGTGGAAACATTTCAGTTCCACAGCAGAGAAAGGTTATGTTATGGATCTGAAACATTGCCACATGGGCTAATAAAGAGTCTGCCACTTTATTAACAACTTATTGGAGTGATGTACACTACGGTTCAAAAGTTTAGGGTCACCCAGACAATGTTCTGTTTTCCATGAAAACTCATACTTGCATTAATCAAATGAGTTGCCAAATGAATATAAATTCTAGTTCAGACGTTGACAAGATTCGAAAGAAAGATTTTTATTTGAAATAATAATTTTCTCCTTCAAACTATGCTTTTGTCAAAGAATGCTCCCTTTGCAGCAATTACCGCATTGCAGACCTTTAGCATTTTAGCAGTTAATTTACTGAGGTTATCTGGAGAAATTTCACCCCATGTTTCCAGAAGCCCCTCCCACAATTTGGTTTGGCTTGATGGGCACTTTTTGCGTACCATATGGTCAAGCTGCTCCCACAACAGCTCAAAAGGGTTGAGATCTGATGACTGCGCTGGTCATTCCATTACAGATAGAATAGCAGCTGCCTGCTTTCTTCCCTAAATAGTACTTGCATAATTTGGAGGTGTGCTTTGGGTAATTGTCCTGTTGAAAGATGAAATTGGCTCCAACCAAGCGCTGCCCACAGGGTATGGCATATTGTTGCAAAATGGAGTGATAGTCTTCCTTATTCAATATCCCTTTTACTTTGTACAAATCTCCCACTTTACCAGCACCAAAGCAACCCCAGACCATCACATTACCTCCACCATTCTTGACAGATGGCATCAGGCACTATTTCAGCATCTGTTCTTCTGTGTGATCCAAACACCTCAAACTTGAATTCGTCTGTCCATAACACTTTTTTCCAATCTTCCTCTGTTCAATGTCTGTGTTCTTTTTCCCATATTAATAATTTCAATTTAGTAGCCAGTCTCAGACATGGCTTTTTCTTTGCCACTCTGCCCTGAAGGCCAGCATCCCGGAGTCGCCTCTTCACTGTAGACATTGACACTGGCATTTTGCGAGTACTATTTAATGAAGCTGCCAGTTGAGGACCTGTGAGGCATCAATTTCTCAAACTAAACACTCTAATGTACTTGTCTTGTTTCTCAGTTGTGCAGTGGGACCTCCAACTTCTCTTTCTACTCTGGTTGAAGCCTGTTTGTTCTCTCCTATGAAAAGAGTAGTACACATGGTTGTAGGAAATCTTCAGTTTCTTGGCAATTTCTCGCATGGAATAGCCTTCATTTCTAAGAACAAGAATAGACTGTCGAGTTTCACATAAAAGGTCTTTTTTCTGGCCATTTTGAGAGTTTAATGGAACCAACAAATGTAATGCTCCAGATTGTCAACTAGCTCAAAGGAAGGTCAGGTTTATAGGTTCTCTAATCAACCAAACTGTTTTCAGCTGTGCTAACATACTTGCACAAGGGTTTTCAAGGGTATTGTAACCATTCATTAGCATTCTTACACAGTTAGAAGACACAAAGTACCATAAGAACAATGGAGTGATGGTTGTTGGAAATTGGCCTCTATACAACTATAAAGATATTGCATTACAAACCAGACGTTTGCAGCAAGAATAGTCACTTACCACATTAACAATGTATAGAGTGCATTTTTGAATCATCTAATGTTAGCTGTTATGACCTGGTGGTCAGGACAATAATGGACCTGGTTGTTAAGAGCACACGGAATGACCTGATAGTTACTGATAATAAGGACGAGCTCTGGGACGTGGGAACTCTGCTGACCGCAATCCCTAAACCTATCAAACACACTAGAAATAGCCGTGGATTGCGCCTAACGCTCCCTATGCAACTCGGCACAGCCTAAGAAACTAGCTAGCCCTGAAGATAGAAAAATTAAGCCTACCTTGCCTCAGAGAAATTCCCCAAAGGAAAAGGCAGCCCCCCACATATAATGAATGTGAGTAAAGATGAAAATACAAACACAGAGATGAAATAGATTTAGCAAAGTGAGGCCAGACTTACTGAACAGACCGAGGATAGGAAAGGTTACTTTGCGGTCAGCACAAAAACCTACAAAAAGACCATGCAGAGGGCGCAAAAAGACCCTCCGCACCGACTCACGGTGCGGAGGCGCTCCCTCTGCGTCCCAGAGCTTCCAGCAAGCAAGACAACAAATTAAATAGCAAGCTGGACAGAAAAATAGGAAACCAAAGAAATACAAGCTGGAACGTAGCTTCTGAAGGGAAGACAGGTCACAAGAACGATCCAGGAGTGAACAGACCAATACTGGAACATTGACAGGTGGCATGGAGCAAAGATCTAAGTGGAGTTAAATAGAGCAGCAGCTAACGAATTAACCTCGTCACCTGTGAAACTCAGAAACACCCACCAGAGGAAGTCCATGGACAGAACCAGCCGAAGTACCATTCATGACCACAGGAGGGAGCCCGACAACAGAATTCACAACAGTACCCCCCCCTTGAGGAGGGGTCACCGAACCCTCACCAGAGCCCCCAGGCCGACCAGGATGAGCCAAATGAAAGGCATGAACCAGATCGGCAGCATGAACATCAGAGTCAAAAACCCAGGAATTATCTTCCTGACCATAACCCTTCCACTTGACCAGGTACTGGAGTTTCCGTCTCGAAACACGAGAATCCAAAATCTTCTCCACCACATACTCCAACTCCCCCTCAACCAACACCGGGGCAGGAGGATCAACGGATGGAACCACAGGCGCCACGTATCTCCGCAATAACGACCTATGGAACACATTATGGATGGCAAAAGAAGCAGGAAGGGCCAAACGAAATGACACAGGATTGATAACCTCAGAAATCTTATACAGACCAATGAAACGAGGCTTAAACTTAGGAGAGGAAACCTTCATAGGAACATAACGAGATGACAACCAAACCAAATCCCCAACACGAAGTCGGAGACCCACACAGCGCCGGCGGTTAGCGAAACGTTGAGCCTTCTCCTGGGACAATGTGAAATTGTCCACCACATGAGTCCAAATCTGCTGCAACCTATCCACCACAGTATCTACACCAGGACAGTCTTCAGACTCAACCTGCCCTGAAGAGAAACGAAGATGAAAACCAGAATTGCAGAAAAACGGCGAAACCAAAGTAGCCGAGCTGGCCCGATTATTAAGGGTGAACTCAGCCAACGGCAAAAAGGACACCCAATCATCCTGATCAGCAGAAACAAAGCATCTCAGATATGTTTCCAAAGTTTGATTAGTTCGTTCGGTTTGGCCATTTGTCTGAGGATGGAAAGCCGAGGAAAAAGACAAATCAATGCCCATCCTAGGATCGCCAAAACCTTGAAACAAACTGGGAACCTCTGTCAGAAACGATGTTCTCCGGGATACCATGTAAACGAACCACATGCTGGAAAAATAATGGCACCAAATCAGAGGAGGAAGGCAATTTAGACAAAGGTACCAAATGGACCATCTTAGAAAAGCGATCACAAACCACCCAAATGACCGACATCTTTTGAGAGACGGGGAGATCCGAAATAAAATCCATAGAAATATGCGTCCAGGGCCTCTTCGGGACTGGCAAGGGCAAAAGCAACCCACTGGCACGAGAACAGCAGGGCTTAGCCCGAGCACAAGTCCCACAGGACTGCACAAAAGAACGCACATCCCGTGACAAAGACGGCCACCAGAAGGATCTAGCCACCAAACCTCTGGTACCAAAGATTCCAGGATGCCCAGCCCACACTGAACAATGAATCTCAGAGATAACTCTACTAGTCCATCTATCAGGGACAAACAGTTTCTCCGCTGGGCAACGGTCAGCTCTATCAGCCTGAAATTTTTGCAGCACCCGCCGCAAATCAGGGGAGAAGGCAGGCAAAATTACCACCTCTTTGAGAATACCCGCCGGCTCAGGAACACCCGGAGAGTCAGGCACAAAACTCCTTGACAGGGCATCAGCCTTCACATTCTTAGAGCCCGGAAGGTACGAAACCACAAAATCAAAACGGGAGAAAAATAATGACCATCGAGCCTGTCTCGGATTCAACCGTTTGGCAGACTCAAGATAAGTCAAATTCTTGTGATCTTTCAAGACCACCACGCGATGCTTGGCTCCTTCCAGCCAATGACGCCACTCCTCGAATGCCCACTTCATGGCCAACAATTTACAATTACCAACATCATAGTTACGCTCAGCAGGCGAAAACTTTCTAGAAAACAAAGCACATGGCTTCATCACCGAGCCCTCAGAACTTCTTTGCGACAAAACAGCCCCTGCTCCAATCTCAGAAGCATCAACCTCAACCTGAAACGGAAGCGAAACATCTGGCTGGCACAACACAGGGGCAGAAGAAAAACGACGCTTCAACTCCTGAAAAGCCTCTACAGCCGCAAAAGACCAATTGACCACATCAGCACCCTTCTTGGTCAAATCAGTCAACTGTTTAGCAACAGTAGAAAAATTAGCGATGAAGCGCCGATAAAAATTAGCAAAGCCCAGGAGCTTTTGCAGGCTCTTCACAGATGTCGGCTGAGTCCAATCGTAAATGGCCTGGACTTTAACAGGGTCCATCTCGATAGTAGAAGGGGAAAAATGAACCCCAAAAATGAAACCTTCTGAACTCCAAAGAGACACTTTGACCCCTTCACAAACAAGGAATTTGCACGAAGGACCTGGAACACCATTCTGACCTGCTTCACATGAGACTCCCAATCATCCAAAATGACCAAAATATCATCCAAATACACAATCAGGAATTTATCCAGGTACTCTCAGAAGATGTCATGCATAAAGGACTGAAATACTGATGGAGCATTGGCAAGTCCGAATGGCATAACTAGGTACTCAAAATGGCCCTTGGGCGTATTGAATGCAGTTTTCCATTCATCGCCCCGTTTAATACGCACAAGATTATTATTATTATTATTTATTGTTATAGCGCCATTTGTTCCATGGCGCTTTACATGTGAGGAGGGGTATACATAATGAAAACAAGTACAATAATCTTAAACAAAACATGTCATAACTGGTACAGGAGGAATGAGGACCCTGCCCGCGAAGGCTCACAATCTACAAGGGATGGGTGAGAATACAGTAGGTGAGGGTAGAGATGGTCATGCAGCGGTTTGGTCGATCGGTGGTAACTGCAGGTTGTAGGCTTGTCTGAAGAGGTGGGTCTTCAGGTTCTTTTTGAAGGTTTCGATGGTAGGTGAGAGTCTGATGTGTTGTGGTAGAGGGTTCCAGAGTAGGGGTGATACGCGAGAGAAATCTTGTATACGATTGTGGGAAGAGGAGATAAGAGGGGAGTAGAGTAGGAGATCTTGTGAGGATCGGAGGTTGCGGGTAGGTAAGTACCGGGAGACGAGGTCACAGATGTATGGAGGAGACAGGTTGTGGATGGCTTTGTACGTCATGGTTAGGGTTTTATAGTGGAGTCTCTGGGCAATGGGGAGCCAGTGAAGGGATTGACAGAGGGGAGAGGCCGGGGAATAGCGGGGGGACAGGTGGATTAGTCGGGCAGCAGAGTTTAGAATAGATTGGAGGGGTGCGAGAGTGTTAGAGGGGAGGCCACAGAGCAGGAGGTTGCAGTAGTCAAGGCGAGAGATGACGAGGGCATGGACTAGGGTTTTTGCAGATTCATGGTTGAGGAATGAACGGATTCGTGAAATATTTTTGAGTTGAAGTCGGCAGGAAGTGGAAAGGGCTTGGATATGTGGTTTGAAGGAGAGATCAGCGTCAAAGATTACCCTGAGGCAGCGAGCTTGTGGGACTGGGGAGAGTGGGCAGCCATTTACTGTAATGGATAGGTTCGTTGGGGGGGTCGCGTGAGATGGGGGAAAGATGATGAATTCTGTTTTGTCCATGTTAAGTTTCAGAAATCTAGCGGAGAAGAAGGATGAAATAGTGGACAGACATTGAGGGATTCTGGTTAGAAGGGAGGCGATATCTGGTCCAGAGATGTAGATCTGTGTGTCGTCAGCATAGAGGTGATACTGAAAGCCATGAGATTCTATGAGCTGTCCCAGGCCAAAGGTGTAAATGGAGAAGAGCAAGGGCCCAAGGACTGAACCTTGTGGGACTCCGACAGATAGGGGGCGAGGTGAGGAGGTGGTGTGTGAGTGGGAGACGCTGAATGTCCGGTCTGTTAGGTATGATGAGATCCAAGATAGGGCCAAGTCTGCGATGCCAAGGGATGAGAGGGTTTGTAATAATAGGGAATGGTCCACTGTGTCAAAGGCAGCCGACAGGTCGAGGAGGAGGAGGACAGAGTAGTGTCGCTTGCTCTTGGCGGTTAAGAGGTCATTGGTGACTTTAGTTAGGGCAGTTTCGGTGGAATGGTGTGACCGGAAGCCAGATTGTAGGCGGTCAAAGAGGGAGCAAGAAGAGAGATGGGAGGACAGTTCAAGGTAGACGTGTTGTTCCAGTAGTTTTGAGGCATAGGGGAGAAGTGATATAGGGCGATAGCTAGATACAGAGGATGGGTCAAGAGAGGGCTTTTTGAGGATAGGTGTGATGGAGGCATGTTTAAAGCTTGAGGGGAAAACACCAGTTGTTAGTGATAGGTTGAAGAGATGGGTTAGGGTTGGGATGAAGATTGAGGTGAGGTTTGGGATGAGGTGGGATGGGAGTGGGTCAAGTGCACAGGTGGTGAGATGGGATCTTGAGAGTAGAGTGGAGAGTTGATCTTCTGTAATGGTGGAGAAGTTGGTTTTGGAGGTGGAGGGCTGGGAAATCGGGAGGAAGAGCTCTGGGGGTTGTTGACCAAAACTGTCTCTGATGTTATCAATTTTCTGCTTGAAAAATGAGGCAAAGTCTTCAGCAGAGATAAGTGGGGAGGGAGGAGGTGCTGGGGACGGAGGAGAGAATTGAAGGTGTTGAATAACTGTTTAGGGTTGTGAGAGAGAGAGGATATGAGAGATGAGAAGTAGGTTTGTTTAGCTGTGGCGAGTGTGGTCTTGAAAGTAGTGAGGGACTGTTTGAATGCGATGAAGTGCTCGTTGGAGTGGGATCTTTTCCATCTGCGCTCAGCAGCCCTGGAAGCTCGCCTCAGTTCTTTGGTCAGGCTGGTGTGCCAGGGCTGTCTGTTGATTTTGCGAGCTTTGGTATGTGTGAGAGGGGCAGCAGATTCCAAAGCTACAGCTATTGTGGTGTTATATAGAGCAGCAGCGTCATCCGCATTGTGTATGGAACTTATGCCTGTGAGGGGGAGGAGGGATTCAGAGAATGAATGTAGGTCAAGATGTTTAATATTTCTGCGAGGGTGTGAAAGTTTGTGGGGTGGGGATTGTAGACATGGAGTGGAGAGAGATGAGAATGTGAGAAAGTTGTGGTCAGAGAGTGGAAGAGGTGAGTTAGAGAGGTTAGATAGAGAGCAGAGGTGGGTGAAGATGAGGTCCAGTGTGTGACCGTCTTTGTGAGTGGCTGCAGAAGACCATTGAGTGAGGCCGAAGGAGGAAGTGAGAGTTAGAAGTTTAGTGGCAGCTGAGAGGGAAGTGTCAATGGGTATGTTGAAGTCGCCCATGATGATAGTGGGGATGTCCGCAGAAAGGAAGTGAAGTAGCCAGGTGGTGAAGTGGTCAAAGAAGATGGTGGCTGGCCCTGGGGGGCGGTAAATGACAGCCAGTTGGAGGTTGGTGGGGGAATAGATGCGCACAGAGTGCACCTCAAAGGAAGGGAGGGTAACAGAGGGTGGCAGTGGAATTGGGGTGAAGGAGCAGTTATCTGACAGGAGAAAACCAACTCCTCCGCCATGTTTGCTGCTGGGGCGGGGTGTGTGGGAAAGGTGGAAGCCACCGTAAGAGAGTGCAGCAGGGGAGACTGAGTCAGAAGGGGTGAGCCAGGTTTCGGTGATGGCAAGGAAGGAAAGTTTGGTAGTAACAAAGAGATCATGGATGTAGGAGAGCTTGTTGCAGACCGAGCGGGCGTTCCACAGAGCTCCTGTTAGAGGGACTGGGGAAGTGGGGGCTGGGCAAATGGGTACAAGGTTAGAGAGGTTACGGAAGTTTGTGCTAGAGCGTGGATGGGAGGTAGAAATAATTGTGGGAATATGGTGAGGAGGACCAGGATTTGGAGAGATATCACCAGTAGGGTTGAGCGAAACGGGTCGAACATTTTCAAAAGTCGCCGACTTTTGGCTAAGTCGGGGTTTCATGAAACCCGATCCGACCCCTGTGCGGGGTCGGCCATGCGGTACGCGACTTTCGCGCCAAAGTCGCGTTTCAATGACGCGAAAAGCGCCATTTCTCAGCCAATGAAGGTAAACGCAGAGTGTGGGCAGCGTGATGACATAGGTCCTGGTACCCACCATCTTAGAGAAGGGCATTGCAGTGATTGGCTTGCTGTCTGCGACGTCACAGGGGCTATAAAGAGGCGTTCCCGCCGACCGCCATCTTACTGCTGCTGATCTGAGCTTAGGGAGAGGTTGCTGCCGCTTTGTCAGAAGCAGGGATAGCGTTAGGCAGGGTCCATTAACCACAAAACCGCTTGTGCTGCAGCGATTTGCACTGTCCAACACCACCCTCGGTGTGCAGGGACAGTGGAAGTTTTTTTTTTTTTTTTTTTCCCCTCAGCGCTGTAGCTCATTGGGCTGCCCTAGAAGGCTCCCTGATAGCTGCATTGCTGTGTGTACGCCGCTGTGCAAACCAACTGCTTTTTTCAAAGCACAAATCCTCTTGTTCCTTCCTTTCTGCACAGCTATCTTTTTTGTTTGTCCACACTTTTTATTTCATTTGTGCATCAGTCCACTCCTTATTGCTGCCTGCCATACCTGGCTGAGATTACTGCAGGCAGGGAGATAGTAGCTGCCTGCCATACCTGGCTGAGATTACTGCAGGCAGGGAGATAGTAATTGTAGGACATTCCCTGTTTTGTTTTTTGTTTTTTTTTTGGTGGGAGATTAAGATTGGCAATTTGGCATTTCTGCTAGAGTGCCATCCCTGTGTGTGCCATCTCTCTCACATAGTGGGCCATAGAAAGCCTTTTCATTTTTCTGTATTTTTTTTTGTGGGGTGTATAAATTCTCCCTGATAAAAATACAGTGGGAGATTAATATTGGCCTTTGGGCTTGTGTGCCAGTCCTGAGTGTGCCATCTCTCTCACAAATAGTGGGCCATAGAAAGCCTATTTTATTTTTTTGGGGTTTTATAAATTCTCCCTGAAAAAAAGGGAGATTAATATTGGCCTCTGGGCTTGTGTGCCAGTCCTGAGCGTGCCATCTGTGCCAGCCCTGAGCGTGCCATCTCTCTCACAAATAGTGGGCCATAGAAAGCCTATTTATTTTTTTTTTTGGTTTTATAAATTCTCCCTGAAAAAAAGGGAGATTAATATTGGCCTCTGGGCTTGTGTGCCAGTCCTGAGCGTGCCATCTGTGCCAGCCCTGAGCGTGCCATCTCTCTCACAAATAGTGGGCCATAGAAAGCCTATTTAATTTTTTTTTTTGTTTTATAAATTTTCCCTGAAAAAAGGGAGATTAATATTGGCCTCTGGGCTTGTGTGCCAGTCCTGAGCGTGCCATCTGTGCCAGCCCTGAGCGTGCCATCTCTCTCACAAATAGTGGGCCATAGAAAGCCTATTTAATTTTTTTTTTTGTTTTATAAATTTTCCCTGAAAAAAGGGAGATTAATATTGGCCTCTGGGCTTGTGTGCCAGTTGTGAGCGTGCCATCTGTGCCAGTCCTGAGCGTGCCATCTCTCTCACAAATAGTGGGCCATAGAAAGCCTATTTAAATTTTTTTTTGGTTTTATAAATTCTCCCAGAAAAAAAGGGAGATTAATATTGGCCTCTGGGCTTCTGTGCCAGTCCTGAGCGTGCCATCTGTGCCAGTCCTGAGCGTCCCATCTCTCTCACAAATAGTGGGCCATAGAAAGCCTATTTTATTTTTTTTGGGGGTTTTATGAATTCTCCCTGAAAAAAAGGGAGATTAATATTGGCCTCTGGGCTTGTGTGCCAGTCCTGAGCGTGCCATCTGTGCCAGCCCTGAGCGTGCCATCTCTCTCACAAATAGTGGGCCATAGAAAGCCTATTTATTTTTTTTTTTGTTTTATAAATTTTCCCTGAAAAAAGGGAGATTAATATTGGCCTCTGGGCTTGTGTGCCAGTTGTGAGCGTGCCATCTGTGCCAGTCCTGAGCGTGCCATCTCTCTCACAAATAGTGGGCCATAGAAAGCCTATTTAAATTTTTTTTTGGTTTTATAAATTCTCCCAGAAAAAAAGGGAGATTAATATTGGCCTCTGGGCTTCTGTGCCAGTCCTGAGCGTGCCATCTGTGCCAGTCCTGAGCGTCCCATCTCTCTCACAAATAGTGGGCCATAGAAAGCCTATTTTATTTTTTTTGGGGGTTTTATAAATTCTCCCTGAAAAAAAGGGAGATTAATATTGGCCTCTGGGCTTGTGTGCCAGTCCTGAGCGTGCCATCTGTGCCAGCCCTGAGCGTGCCATCTCTCTCACAAATAGTGGGCCATAGAAAGCCTATTTATTTTTTTTTTTTGTTTTATAAATTTTCCCTGAAAAAAGGGAGATTAATATTGGCCTCTGGGCTTGTGTGCCAGTTGTGAGCGTGCCATCTGTGCCAGTCCTGAGCGTGCCATCTCTCTCACAAATAGTGGGCCATAGAAAGCCTATTTAAATTTTTTTTTGGTTTTATAAATTCTACCAGAAAAAAAGGGAGATTAATATTGGCCTCTGGGCTTCTGTGCCAGTCCTGAGCGTGCCATCTGTGCCAGTCCTGAGCGTCCCATCTCTCTCACAAATAGTGGGCCATAGAAAGCCTATTTTTTTTTTTTTTGGGTTTTAGAAATTCTCCCTGGAAAAAAAAAGGGAGATTAATATTGCCCTTTGGGCTTGTGTGCCAGTACTAAGCGTTCCATCTCTCTCTCTCTCTCTCTCAGTCAGTGGGCCATAGAACGCCTATTTTTGGTTTTATTTGTTTTCTAAATTCTCCCTGAAAAAATCATTTTATTTTATTTGGTTTCTAAATTCTTCCTGATAAAATCACATTTTTTTTATTATTTTTTTTTCTAAAGTCTCCCTGAAAAAAAAAAAAAAAAACAGTGGGAGATTAATATTGGCCTTTCTGCTTGTGTGCCAGTCTTGACTCCTGGGTGCGTCATCTCTCAGTCAGTGGGCCATAGAACGCCTATTTTTGGTTTTATTTGTTTTCTAAATTCTCCCTGAAAAAATCATTTTATTTTATTTGGTTTCTAAATTCTTCCTGATAAAATCACATTTTTTTTATTATTTTTTTTTCTAAAGTCTCCCTGAAAAAAAAAAAAAAAAACAGTGGGAGATTAATATTGGCCTTTCTGTTTGTGTGCCAGTCTTGACTCCTGGGTGCGTCATCTCTCAGTCAGTGGGCCATAGAACGCCTATTTTTGGTTTTATTTGTTTTCTAAATTCTCCCTGAAAAAATCATTTTATTTTATTTGGTTTCTAAATTCTTCCTGATAAAATCACATTTTTTTTATTATTTTTTTTTCTAAAGTCTCCCTGAAAAAAAAAAAAAAAAACAGTGGGAGATTAATATTGGCCTTTCTGCTTGTGTGCCAGTCTTGACTCCTGGGTGCGTCATCTCTCAGTCAGTGGGCCATAGAACGCCTATTTTTGGTTTTATTTGTTTTATAAATTCTCCCAGAAAAAATCATTTTATTTTATTTGGTTTCTAAATTCTTCCTGATAAAATCATATTTTTTTTATTATTTTTTTTTCTAAAGTCTCCCTGAAAAAAAAAAAAAAAAAACAACCAAAAAAAACAGTGGGAGATTAATATTGGCCTTTCTGCTTGTGTGCCAGTCTTGACTCCTGGGTGTGCCATCTCTCTCTCTCTCTCTCTCTCTCTCTCTCTCTCTCTCTCCAATTGTGGTCCATAGAAAGCCTATATTTTTTTTCCTTGATTTGGGTTCTAAAATCTACCAGAGAAAATAACTACATCAATCATTGGTAGAAAAATATTGGCCTCTGGGTTTGTGTGCCACTCCTGACTCCTGTGTGCGTCATCTCTCAGTCAGTGGGCCATAGAACGCCTATTTTTGTTTTTATTTGTTTTATAAATTCTCCCTGAAAAAATCATTTTATTTTATTTGGTTTCTAAATTCTTCCTGATAAAATCATATTTTTTTTATTATTTTTTTTTCTAAAGTCTCCCTGAAAAAAAAAAAAAAAAAAAAAAAAAAAAAAAAACAGTGGGAGATTAATATTGGCCTTTCTGCTTGTGTGCCAGTCTTGACTCCTGGGTGTGCCATCTCTCTCTCTCTCTCTCTCTCTCTCCAATTGTGGTCCATAGAAAGCCTACATTTTTTTTCCTTGATTTGGGTTCCAAAATCTACCAGAGAAAATAACTCCATCAATCATTGGTAGAAAAATATTGGCCTCTGGGCTTGTGTGCCACTCCTGATTCCTGTGTGCGTCATCTCTCACTCAGTGGCCCATAGAAAGCATATAGTTTGTTACATTTGTTTTCTAAATTCTCCCTGCAAAAATCTTTTTTTTTTTTTTGGGGGGGTTTCTAAAGTGTTCCTGAAAAAAATAAAAATAAAAAAAAAATAATAGTGTGACATTAATATTAACATTTGTGCTTCAGTGACAGTCCTGCGTGTGGGGCATCTCTCTAATTTGCAGCCACCAAAAAAAGAGTGTGTAACATTGGGCCTGATTTTCGCTGTGGTCTCACCAACCTGTAAAGGGGTAGCTAAATCATACTGAAGTTATAGCTCACCGTGTAAGTTGTGTGACTGCAACAAATAACGTTAGTTTGGTTACGTTTTTAAAACAATGAGGAAGTCTAGTGGAAGAGGTCGTGGCCGGGGGCGTTCATTGTCAGCTGGTAATGAGGGTAGTGGTAGTGGTGGAGCATCAGGTGGTCGTGGGGGAAAAAATATTGCACCTAAGTCTGGAGCTGTGGAGCCAGGTTCGTCGTCCGGCTACACAAGGCCTCGAACGCTCCCTTTTCTGGGATTAGGAAAACCGCTTTTAAAGCCGGAGCAGCAAGAGCAAGTTTTGGCTTATCTTGCTGACTCAGCCTCTAGCTCTTTTGCCTCATCTCGTGAAACTGGTAAAAGTAAAAGCAGCGCGTCGTTAGTGGATGTTCACGGTCAGGGACAAGTCACTTCCTTGTCCTCTTCAGCAAAAACAACAACAGAGAAGAATGCAGCAGGCGACACAACGGGTTACTCCATGGAGCTCTTTACACATACCGTCCCTGGCTTAGAAAGTGAAGCAGTTAACAGTCCATGCCCATTACAAATTGAATCTGACATGGAGTGCACTGACGCACAGCCACAGCCAGACTACTATGCTGGTCCTTTGACTCAGACCACAACATTGCCCTCGCAGGGTGCTGATCAAGAATCAGACCCTGATGAGACTATGTTGCCCCATCACGAACGCTATACCACCGAACGACACGGTGACACAGACGAAGTTGCGCAGGAGGTACAAGAAGAGTTATTAGATGACCCAGTTCTTGACCCCGATTGGCAGCCATTGGGGGAACAGGGTGCAGGCGGCAGCAGTTCTGAAGCAGAGGAGGAGGAGGGGCCGCAGCAGGCATCAACATCGCCACAGGTTCCATCTGCCGGGCCCGTATCTTGCCCAAAACGCGTGGCAAAGCCAAAACCTGGTGGAGGACAGCGTGGCCATCCGGTTAAAGCTCAGTCTGCAATGCCTGAAAAGGTATCCGATGCTAGAAAGAGTGCAGTCTGGCATTTTTTTAAACAACATCCAATTGATCAGCGCAAAGTCATCTGTCAAAAATGTTCTACTTCCTTAAGCAGAGGTCAGAATCTGAAAAGTCTCAATACTAGTTGCATGCATAGACATTTAACCACCATGCATTTGAAAGCTTGGACTAACTACCAAACGTCCCTTAAGGTTGTTGCACCCTCGGCCAATGAAGCTAGTCATCAACGCAACATCCCTTCCGGCAGTGTAGGACCACCATTTAGCGCACCACCTGCTGTATCTGTGCAGGTATCTTTGCCAGGCCAAAGCAGTCAGGGTCAGGGAATCACCAGTTTCGTAGTAGGAAACACTGCATCTAGGGCACCGGCGGCAACAATACCATCTCCCACCGTCTCTCAGTCTGCCATGTCCACCGGCACCCCCGCTAGTTCCACGATCTCCAGCTCTCCAGTCCAGCTCACCCTACATGAGACTATGGTTAGAAAAAGGAAATACTTAGCCTCGCATCCGCGTACACAGGGTTTGAACGCCCACATAGCTAGACTAATCTCGTTAGAGATGATGCCCTACCGGTTAGTTGAAAGCGAAGCTTTCAAAGACCTGATGGACTACGCTGTACCACGCTACGAGCTACCCAGTCGACACTTTTTTTCCAGAAAAGCCATCCCAGCCCTCCACCAGCATGTTAAAGAGCGCATCGTCCATGCACTCAGGCAATCTGTGAGCACAAAGGTGCACCTGACAACAGATGCATGGACCAGTAGGCATGGCCAGGGACGTTACGTGTCCATCACGGCACACTGGGTAAATGTGGTGGATTCAGGGTCCACAGGGGACAGCAAGTTTGGGACAGTTCTGCCTAGCCCACGGTCTAGTAAACAGTTGTCTGTAGCCGTTCGCACCCCCTCCTCCTCCTCCTCCTCGTCCTCCTGCAGAAGCAAGAGCTCGTCCACAGACCGCAGTCGCACAAACACTCCATCCGCACCTGCCACTGTTGCACACCAGGTCTCCCATTATGGGGCAGCTACTGGCATACGTCAGCAGGCTGTATTGGCTATGAAGTGTTTGGGCGACAATAGACACACCGCGGAAGTTCTGTCCGAGTTCTTGCAGCAAGAAACGCAGTCGTGGCTGGGCACTGTAGATCTTGAGGCAGGCAAGGTAGTGAGTGATAACGGAAGGAATTTCATGGCTGCCATCTCCCTTTCCCAACTGAAACACATTCCTTGCCTGGCTCACACCTTAAACCTGGTGGTGCAGTGCTTCCTGAAAAGTTATCCGGGGTTATCCGACCTGCTCCTCAAAGTGCGTGGACTTTGCGCACATATCCGCCGTTCGCCTGTACACTCCAGCCGTATGCAGACCTATCAGCGTTCTTTGAACCTTCCCCAGCATCGCCTAATCATAGACGTTGCAACAAGGTGGAACTCAACACTGCACATGCTTCAGAGACTGTGCGAACAGAGGCGGGCTGTTATGTTTTTGTGGGAGGATACACATACACGGGCAGGCAGTAGGATGGCAGACATGGAGTTGTCAGGTGTGCAGTGGTCGAAGATTCAAGACATGTGTCAAGTCCTTCAGTGTTTTGAGGAATGCACACGGCTGGTTAGTGCAGACAACGCCATAATAAGCATGAGCATCCCCCTAATGCGTCTGCTGATGCAAAGTTTGACGCACATAAAGGATCAGGCGTCTGCACCAGAGGAAGAGGAAAGCCTTGATGACAGTCAGCGATTGTCTGGTCAGGGCAGTGTACATGACGAGGTACCGGGCGAAGAGGAGGTGGAGGATGAGGAGGATGATGGGGATGAGTATATTTTTAATGAGGAAGCTTTCCCGGGGGCACGGGAAATTGGTGGCGTGGCAAGGCCGGGTTCTGGTTTTTTGAGGGACACAAGTGACGTAGATTTGCCTGCAACTGCCCCTCAACCAAGCACAACCGCAGATTTGACAACGGGAACTTTGGCCCACATGGCGGATTATGCCTTGCGTATCCTCAAAAGGGACACACGCATTACAAAAATGATGAACGATGACGATTACTGGTTGGCCTGCCTCCTTGATCCTCGCTATAAAGGCAAATTGCAAAATATTATGCCACATGAGAACTTGGAACTAATATTAGCAACAAAACAATCAACTCTTGTTGACCGTTTGCTTCTGGCATTCCCTGCACACAGCGCCCGTGATCGTTCTCACACGAGCTCCAGGGGCCAGCAGACCAGAGGTGTTAGAGGGGCAGAAATCAGAAGTGGCGTTGGCCAGAGGGGTTTTCTGACCAGGTTGTGGAGTGATTTTTCTATGACCGCAGACAGGACAGGTACTGCAGCATCAATTCAAAGTGACAGGAGACAACATTTGTCCAGTATGGTTACAAACTATTTTTCATCCCTTATCGACGTTCTCCCTCAACCGTCATTCCCATTTGATTACTGGGCATCCAAATTAGACACCTGGCCAGAATTGGCAGAATATGCATTGCAGGAGCTTGCTTGCCCGGCAGCTAGTGTCCTATCAGAAAGAGTATTCAGTGCTGCAGGTTCAATACTAACAGAAAAAAGGACTCGTCTGGCTACCCAAAATGTAGATGATCTAACCTTCATTAAAATGAACCACAACTGGATTTCAAAATCTTTTGCCCCACCCTGCCCGGCTGACACCTAGCTTTCCTATGAAAAGGTCTTGCCTGTGGACTATTCTGAATGACTTTTCCAATCTCGTAATTTTCTTCACCTGATTGTCCAGCATACGACATGCTTCCACCTCACGAAATGGCCAAACTCCCCACACGGGGCCGTGCTATCGCCACTTTGCGCTTGGACCCTTGAGAGTGCTGTTTGTCTGAAGAGGTGGGTGTGGCCGCTTTTGGTCGACGGCACTGCCACTGGGTCCCTCATAGTACAATAAAGTGTCTCTGGCGGTGGTGGTGCGCACCCAACGTCAGACACACCGTTGTAATATGAGGGGCCCTGTGCCTGTAACGCCGGCCACAAGACAGTTCCCCCCCCCCAGCTCAAACAGTGCTCTACCACTAGCAAAATTATCTCTCACAGCTTCACCAATGTGTAGTCTAGGCGCTGACATCCTTCAATGCCTGGCACTGACAATACCATTGTTTTGACATTTTTGTTATGTTAGGCCTTCGAAGCCTGTCTGCGGTCCCTTCTTTCTACAACTACTACACTGACCAGGCCACTGCTGGCCGTGTTACCCTGGAACCAATTTAAAAGTGCCTACAGTCAGCCCAATTTTGTTATGTTAGGCCTTCGAAGACTGTCTGCCGTCACTCCTTCCACTAGACTTCCACTGACCATACACTGCTGCCCATGTACCCCTGGAACCAATTTAAAGTGCCTACAGCCAGCCCAATTTTGTTATGTTAGGCCTTGGAAGCCTGTCTGCGGTCACTCCTTCCACTAGACTTCCACTGACCAGACCACTGCTGCCCGTGTACCCCTGGAACCAATTTAAAAGTGCCTACAGCCAGCCCAAGTTTGTTATGTTAGGCCTTGGAAGCCTGTCTGCGGTCACTCCTTCCACTAGGCCTCCACTGACCACACCACTGCTGTCCGTGTACCCCTGGAACCAATTTAAAATTGCCTACAGCCATGTGTTATTATTTTAGGCCTTCGATGCCTGTCTGCGGTCACTCCTTCCACTAGGCCTCCACTGACCACACCACTGCTGTCCGTGTACCCCTGGAACCAATTTAAAATTGCCTACAGCCAGCCCAATTTTTTTATTTTAGGCCTTCGATGCCTGTCTGCGGTCCATTCTTTCAACTACTACTACACTGACCAGGTCACTGCTGCCCGTGTACCCCTGGAACCAATTTAAAATTGCCTACAGCCATGTGTTATTATTTTAGGCCTTCGATGCCTGTCTGCGGTCACTCCTTCCACTAGGCCTCCACTGACCACACCACTGCTGCCCGTGTACCCCTGGAACCAATTTAAAATTGCCTACAGCCAGCCCAATTTTTTTATTTTAGGCCTTCGATGCCTGTCTGCGGTCCATTCTTTCAACTACTACTACACTGACCAGGGCACTGCTGGCCGTGTTACCCTGGAACCAATTTAAAAGTGCCTACAGTCAGCCCAATTTTGTTATGTTAGGCCTTGGAAGCCTGTCTGCGGTCACTCCTTCCACTAGGCCTCCACTGACCACACCACTGCTGTCCGTGTACCCCTGGAACCAATTTAAAATTGCCTACAGCCATGTGTTATTATTTTAGGCCTTCGATGCCTGTCTGCGGTCACTCCTTCCACTAGGCCTCCACTGACCACACCACTGCTGCCCGTGTACCCCTGGAACCAATTTAAAATTGCCTACAGCCATGTGTTATTATTTTAGGCCTTCGATGCCTGTCTGCGGTCACTCCTTCCACTAGGCCTCCACTGAGCACACCACTGCTGTCCGTGTACCCCTGGAACCAATTTAAAATTGCCTACAGCCAGCCCAATTTTTTTATTTTAGGCCTTCGATGCCTGTCTGCGGTCCATTCTTTCAACTACTACTACACTGACCAGGTCACTGCTGCCCGTGTACCCCTGGAACCAATTTAAAATTGCCTACAGCCATGTGTTATTATTTTAGGCCTTCGATGCCTGTCTGCGGTCACTCCTTCCACTAGGCCTCCACTGACCACACCACTGCTGCCCGTGTACCCCTGGAACCAATTTAAAATTGCCTACAGCCATGTGTTATTATTTTAGGCCTTCGATGCCTGTCTGCGGTCACTCCTTCCACTAGGCCTCCACTGACCACACCACTGCTGTCCGTGTACCCCTGGAACCAATTTAAAATTGCCTACAGCCATGTGTTATTATTTTAGGCCTTCGATGCCTGTCTGCGGTCACTCCTTCCACTAGGCCTCCACTGACCACACCACTGCTGCCCGTGTACCCCTGGAACCAATTTAAAATTGCCTACAGCCAGCCCAATTTTTTTATTTTAGGCCTTCGATGCCTGTCTGCGGTCCATTCTTTCAACTACTACTACACTGACCAGGTCACTGCTGCCCGTGTACCCCTGGAACCAATTTAAAATTGCCTACAGCCATGTGTTATTATTTTAGGCCTTCGATGCCTGTCTGCGGTCACTCCTTCCACTAGGCCTCCACTGACCACACCACTGCTGTCCGTGTACCCCTGGAACCAATTTAAAATTGCCTACAGCCATGTGTTTTTATTTTAGGCCTTCGATGCCTGTCTGCGGTCCATTCTTTCAACTACTACTACACTGACCAGGGCACTGCTGGCCGTGTACCCCTGGAACCAACATCAGAAAATATAAAAATAAGTATTTTGCTTATAAAAAAGAAAATACTGGTGAGATATCAAATGCAGACATTTTAACATTAAAAACAAACACACAACTAAAATCTGGTACAGTACTAAAAATGGCCACCAGCTACAATTACTTTCTCCTGCAAGTAGTTAACTGAAAGTTTTTTTAAATTGAAAACACACATATGGCATCCACCGAGTGTTGTCCTGTCGCGTCTTCTTTATATTATTGCCGAGAAGATGCAAAATAATGAAAATAATAAAATCATTAATTACCAAAATAATAGAGAAAGTCAACACCACATTGCAAATAAACATTCATTCCAAATAAAGAAGCAGGGCGCGTCCGAGGGTGAGTATATACCTAATAAGAATCTAATCACCCTCGGACGCGCAATGCTTATTTCCAACAGCCTTCCTTCCTAAGAATCAGCCCTTCCGTCGTGTAGAGAGACGTTGTGTTACACTCCAAGGTGTTCCCCAGGTTGCCTTTCCTGAGCTTCGATCTTCCGGCTCTCGTTTAGTAGTTCTTGGAAACTACACTGCATTAGGCCTTCAAATTGGGTATGGGGTGTAGAGAGAGGGTGTGTTACACTCCAAGGTGTTCCCCAGGTTGCCTTTCCTGAGCTTCGATATTCCGGCTCTCGTTTAGTAGTTCTTGGAAACTACACTGCATTAGGCCTTCAAATTGGGTATGGGGTGTAGAGAGAGGGTGTGTTACACTCCAAGGTGTTCCCCAGGTTGCCTTTCCTGAGCTTCGAAATTCCGGCTCTCGTTTAGTAGTTGTTGGAAACTACACTGCATTAGGCCTACAAATTTGGTATGGGGGAAACATTGGCGCATCTGCGGTCCCTCCTTCCTCTAGGCCTCCACTGACCTGTCTACTGCTGCCCGTGTTCCCCTGGAACCAATTTTAAATTGCCTACAGGCAGCCCAATTTATTATGTTAGGGCTTCGAAGCCTGTCTGCGGTCCCTCCTTCCACTAGGCCTCCACTGACCTGTCTACTGCTGCCCGTGTACCCCTTGAACCAACATCATAAAATAAAAAAAAAAGGATTTTGCTTATAAAAAAGAAAATACTGGTGAGATATCAAATGCAGACATTTTGACATTAAAAACAAACAAACAGCTAAAATCTGGTACAGTACTAAAAATGGCCACCAGCTACAATTACTTTCTCCTGCAAGTAGTTAACTGAAAGGTTTTTTAAAATGAAAACACACATATGGCATCCACCGAGTGTTGTCCTGTCGCGTCTTCTTTATATTATTGCCGAGATGATGCAAAATAATGAAAATAATAAAATCATTAATTACCAAAATAATAGAGAAAGTCAACACCACATTGCAAATAAACATTCATTCCAAATAAAGAAGCAGGGCGCGTCCGAGGGTGAGTATATACCTAATAAGAATCTAATCACCCTCGGACGCGCAATGCTTATTTCCAACAGCCTTCCTTCCTAAGAATCATCCCTTCCGTGGTGTAGAGAGACGTTGTGTTACACTCCAAGGTGTTCCCCAGGTTGCCTTTCCTGAGCTTCGATCTACCGGCTCTCGTTTAGTAGTTGTTGGATACTACGCTGCATTAGGCCTTCAAATTGGGTATGGGGTGTAGAGAGATGGTGTGTTCCACTCCAAGGTGTTCCCCAGGTTGCCTTTCCTGAGCTTCGATCTTCCGGCTCTCGTTTAGTAGTTCTTGGAAACTACACTGCATTAGGCCTTCAAATTGGGTATGGGGTGTAGAGAGAGGGTGTGTTACACTCCAAGGTGTTCCCCAGGTTGCCTTTCCTGAGCTTCGATATTCCGGCTCTCGTTTAGTAGTTATCGGAAACTACGCTGCATTAGGCCTACAAATTGGGTATGGGGTGTAGAGAGAGGGTGTGTTACACTCCAAGGTGTTCCCCAGGTTGCCTTTCCTGAGCTTCGATATTCCGGCTCTCGTTTAGTAGTTGTCGGAAACTACGCTGCATTAGGCC
This sequence comes from Ranitomeya imitator, assembly GCF_032444005.1. NCBI lineage: Eukaryota > Metazoa > Chordata > Amphibia > Anura > Dendrobatidae > Ranitomeya > Ranitomeya imitator. The sequence continues at coordinate 987,524,327 of NC_091282.1, forward strand.
TACAAATTGGGTATGGGGTGTAGAGAGAGGGTTTGTTACACTCCAAGGTGTTCCCCAGGTTGCCTTTCCTGAGCTTCGATCTTCCGGCTCTCGTTTAGTAGTTGTTGGAAACTACGCTGCATTAGGCCTTCAAATTGGGTATGGGGTGTAGCGAGAGGGTGTGTTACACTCCAAGGTGTTCCCCAGGTTGCCTTTCCTGAGCTTCGATCTTCCGGCTCTCGTTTAGTAGTTCTTGGAAACTACACTGCATTAGACCTTCAAATTGGGTATGGGGTGTAGAGAGAGGGTGTGTTACACTCTAAGGTGTTCCCCAGGTTTCCTTGCCATTGCTTCGGTCTTCCGACTCTCGTTTAGTAGTTGTAGAAAAGTACACTGCATTAGGCCATACAAAATGGGTATGGGGTGGAGAGAGATGGTGTGTTACACTCCAAGGTGTTCCCCAGGTTGCCTTTCCTGAGCTTCTATCTTCAGGCTCTCATTAAATTGTGGTTAAATGGAACAACTGCATTTGGCGTACTAGTTGGTTTGGGGCCTACTATCAGTGTCTGCCACTCCTTGCTGTTCTCCTCCACTGAACAAAGCTGTGCCGCCTGTTTACTACGGTTGCCAATTTTGAACTGCATTTCGACTACTTACTGATTTGGCCCTACTCTCTGTGTCAGCCTCTCATTCCAGTTGTCCTCCACTGCAATGCCCCCTGGTTATTCCTGTGTTACCAATTTTGAACTGCATTTAGCCCACTTTCTTCTTTGGGCCTATATCTGTGTTTCCACTTCATCGTGCCCATTGCCCAGCCAGTGATAGATGAGTCTGCTGGTACATTGACCCATAACGCAACATTCCCCGTGCACGCTACACAACAACATTGTGACCCTGCTGAAAGTCAGGTTGCTCTTCCCGCATACCATACCACCTTACACGGGGACAAAGAGGAAGGTGCAGATGAAAGTGCAGGTTCCTTCATCAGGTGGGGGGAGGAATACTAGTTGGCGACGTCACTGGCACAGGGCCTCTCATAGTACGCAAAAGTGTTGCTGCCGGTGGGAGGCGCCCCCGCCGTGCAAACACACCGCTGTACTTTGAGGGGCCCTGTGCCAGTGCCAATGCCAACGAGTGGGCCCCCCCTGCTTGCTCAGGTTCACAGCACTTGCAAAGTTGAAATACTTACCTCTCCCTGCTCCACTGCCGTGACGTGGTCCAGATTTCCTGGGCCCACTAATTACTTGAACCAGCCCTACCCCCCACAACTTTAGCCAAATGACCCCCAATTTCAAATGCCTTCCAATTATTATAAGGTAAATTACGCTTGACAAGCTTCATTAAGAAGAATGGATGGTTTTGACATTAAAATGGGCACTCTAGGTGTTTTCCTGGCCCCCACTCACTGCCGACTATGCTGCCCCATTGACTTGCATTGGGTTTCGTGTTTCGGTCGATCCCGACTTTACGTCATAATCGGCCGATTTCACTCGACCCGACTTTGGACATAGTCGGGTTTCGCAAAACCCGGCTCGACTCTAAAAAGGTCAAGGTCGCTCAACTCTAATCACCAGCAGTAAGAAGAAGCAGAGAAAGTGTTAGCAGGTGGGAGAAGGAGAGGGCATGAGGGGGCTGTCTGTGCTTGGAGACAGAGGATTGTATGTTAAGGAACAGTTCTGAGGAGGAGGTGAGGTGGATGGGGAGGATTGAAGAGGAGATGAATAGTTCCTTACTTGGTGTAGGGATCAGGGGAGTTAGCAGAAAGTGAAGGATTATAGGGGTGAGAGTGAAAACAAACAGAAACATTGTTTACAGTGACTGTGGCCAGTTACCTTCAGTTCTCTTCAGGTTCAATTCAGGTTTTAATTCTACTGTAATCCACACTTTATATGCAGATTATATGCACCACGAAGATCTATTTTGGTGAACCAACTAGCCCCCTTAATCCGAGCAAACAAATCAGATAGCAGCGGCAAGGGGTACTGAAATTTGACCGTGATTTTATTTAGAAGGCGGTAATCAATACAAGGTCACAGCGAACCATCCTTCTTGGCCACAAAAAAGAACCCTGCTCCCAATGGCGATGACGACGGGCGAATATGACCCTTCTCCAAAGATTCTTTTACGTAACTCCGCATAGCGGCGTGCTCAGGTACAGATAAATTAAACAGTCGACCCTTAGGAAACTTACTACCAGGAATCAACTCGATAGCACAATCACAATCCCTATGCGGAGGTAGGGCATTGGACTTGGGCTCATCGAATACATCCCGGTAATCAGACAAGAACTCTGGGACCTCAGAAGGGGTGGATGATGAGATAGACAGAAATGGAACATCACCATGTACCCCCTGACAACTCCAGCTGGACACAGACATTGATTTCCAATCTAATACTGGGTTATGGACTTGTAGCCATGGCAACCCCAACACGACCACATCATGCAGATTATGCAACACCAGAAAGCGAATATCCTCCTGGTGCGCAGGAGCCATGCACATGGTCAGCTGGGTCCAATACTGAGGCTTATTCTTGGCCAAAGGTGTAGCATCAATTCCTCTCAATGGAATAAGGCACTGCAAGGGCTCCAAGACAAACCCACAGCGCCTAGCAAACTCCAAGTCCATCAAATTCAGGGCAGCGCCTGAATCCACAAATGCCATGACAGAATAGGAAGACAAAGAGCAGATCAAAGTAACGGACAAAAGAAATTTCGACTGTACCGTACCAATGGTGGCAGACTTAGCGAACCGCTTAGTGCGCTTAGGACAATCGGAGATAGCATGAGTGGAATCACCACAGTAGAAACACAGCCCATTCTGACGTCTGTGTTCTTGCCTTTCAGCTCTGGTCAAAGTCCTATCGCACTGCATAGGTTCAGGTTTATGCTCAGATAATACCGCCAAATGGTGCACAGATTTACGCTCACGCAAGCGTCGACCGATCTGAATGGCCAAAGACATAGACTCATTCAGACCAGCAGGCATAGGAAATCCCACCATGACATCCTTAAGGACTTCAGAGAGACCCTTTCTGAAAATAGCTGCCAGCGCACATTCATTCCATTGAGTGAGCACGGACCACTTTCTAAACTTCTGACAATAAATCTCTATCTCATCCTGACCCTGACACAGAGCCAGCATATTTTTCTCTGCCTGATCCACTGAATTAGGTTCATCGTACAGTAATCCGAGCGCCAGAAAAAACGCATCAATATTACATAATGCAGGATCTCCTGGAGCAAGGGAAAATGCCCAGTCTTGAGGGTCGCCACGTAATAAAGAAATAATGATTTTAACTTGTTGAACTGGGTCACCAGAGGAGCGAGGTTTCAACGCCAGAAACAGTTTGCAATTATTTTTGAAACTCAGAAATTTAGCTCTATCTCCAGAAAACAAATCAGGAATAGGAATTCTTGGTTCTAACATAGAATTCTGAGCCACAAAGTCTTGAATATTTTGTACTCTTGCAGTGAGATGATCCACACATGAAGACAGACCTTTAATGTCCATCACTACACCTGTGTCCTGAACCACCCAAATGTCTAGGGGAAAAAAAAGGCAAAACACAGTGCAAAGAAAAAAAAATGGTCTCAGAACTTATAATAATAATAATAATCTTTATTTTTATATAGCGCTAACATATTCCGCAGCGCTTTACAGTTTGCACACATTATCATCGCTGTCCCAGATGGGGCTCACAATCTAAATTCCCTATCAGTATGTCTTTGGAATGTGGGAGGAAACCGGAGTGCCCGGAGGAAACCCACGCAAACACGGAGAGAACATACAAACTCTTTGCAGATGTTGTCCAAGGTGGGATTAGAACCCAGGACCCCAGCGCTGCAAGGCTGCTGTGCTAACCACTGCGCCACCGTGCTGCCCACGGAAAAAAAAACTTCTTTTTTCCCTCTATTGAGAAGCATAGTACTTTGGGCCTCCAGTACTGTTATGAATAGGTAATTCAGAACCACAATGGACCTTGAAGTTCAGAGCACACAAAGTGACCTGACAATAACCAAAAAACATAGGACGAGCTCTGAGACGTGGGAACTCTGCTGACCGCAATCCCTAATCCTATCAAACCACACTAGAGGTAGCCGTGGATTGCGCCTAACGCTCCCTATGCAACTCGGCACAGCCTGAGAAACTAGCTAGGCCTGAAGATAGAAAAATAAGCCTACCTTGCCTCAGAGAAATTCCCCAAAGGAAAAGGCAGCCCCCCACATATAATGACTGTGAGTTAAGATGAAAATACTAACACAGAGAGGAAATAGATTTAGCAAAGTGAGGCCCGACTTACTGAATAGACCGAGGGTAGGAAAGATAGCTTTGCGGTCAACACAAAAACCTACAAACAACCACGCAGAGGGGCAAAAAGACCCTCCGCACCGACTAACGGTACGGAGGTGCTCCCTCTGCGTCTCAGAGCTTCCAGCAAGCAAGAAAAACCAATATAGCAAGCTGGACAGAAAATATAGCAAACAAAAGTAACACAAGCAGAACTTAGCTTATGCTGAGCAGACAGGCCACAGGAACGATCCAGGAGGAAGCAAGACCAATACTAGAACATTGACTGGAGGCCAGGATCAAAGCACTAGGTGGAGTTAAATAGAGCAGCACTTAACGACTGAACCTCATCACCTGAGGAAGGAAACTCAGAAGCCGCAGTACCACTCACATCCACCAACGGAAGCCCATAGACAGAATCAGCCGAAGTACCACTTGTGACCACAGGAGGGAGCTTGACCACAGAATTCACAACAGTCCCCCATAATAATGACCTCTCCTTGAGTCGCAGCTTCATCTATTTGCTTTACGAGGATATTCTCCATTGTTTCCATTATTTTTGGAGATTTATAACAAACCCCTATCAGTAATTTATTATGTTTCCCCCTCCCCTTATCTCCACCCACAGGGATTCTACATTTACATTAAATTCACCTATATTATCATGCCGGATGGGTTTTAAGGACAATTTTACATATAGACACACCCCTCCCCCTCGCTTATCTGTATGGTCATTTCTGAACAGACTATAGCCCTGCAAGTTAACAGCCCAGTCATGGCTCTCATCCAGCCACGTTTCAGATATCCCCACCATGTCATAATTATGCTCCAACAACATTAGTTCTAATTCGTCCATTTTGTTGGCGAGGCTTCTGGCATTAGTATACATGCACTTGATGTTCCTCTCTGTACCTCTACTCTTTTTTAAATTATTAACTGTTCTAACCCCACCCACCATGCCACCGCCACCCCCAACTTCCTTATTTGTGCCCAGGTCTCTGTCTGCACTATCTTCCCCTCCTATAAATTGAATACCCTCCCCCCCAATCCCTAGTTTAAACACTCCTCCAACCTTCTAGCCATTTTCTCCCCCAGCACAGCTGCACCTTCCCCATTGAGGTGCAGTCCATCCCTAGCGTAGAGCCTGTAGCCAACTGAGAAGTCGGCCCAGTTCTGCAGGAACCCAAACCCCTCCTTCCTACACCAATTCTTGAGCCACTTATTAACCTCCCTAATCTCCCGTTGCCTCTCTGGCGTGGCACGTGGTACAGGCAGTATTTCGGAGAATACCACCTAATACTACCTAATAATACCTAAAAACTCATTTGTTCAGACTGGCCTACCGCCTCAATGCATTAACCTAACGATCCCTGTGTGGCCCATTTATAATAAAAAAAAAAAAAAAAAAAAAGGTTCCTCGCATCATGTTCTCATACACTTTATCAGTATTAGCCCTCTGTGTCTGTACTGCTACATACTTAGGCAGGTAACTGGTTCATGCAGCTTTACATGAACACCTGAGCCTTACACTATAGCTGGTCCGAATAACTAAAGCAATTGTTACCATCCACCTCTCGTGTCTCCCCTTTTCCCCATAGTTTGTAAGCTTGCGAGCAGGGCCCTCACTCCTCCTGGTATCTGTTTTGAACTGTATTTCTGTTATGCTGTAATGTCTATTGTCTGTACAAGTCCCCTCTATAATTTGTAAAGCGCTGCGGAATATGTTGGCGCTATATAAATAAAATTATTATTATTATTATTATTATTATTAATACCATGTTGGAGGTCCTTGCTTTCAGCTTGCAGCCTAATTCCCTGAAATCATCTTTAAGGACCTTCCACCTACCTCTAACTTTGTCATTTGTGCCAATGTGCACCATGACCGCTGGGTCCTCACCAGCCCCTCCCAGTAATCTGTCCACCCAATCAGCGATGTGTCGGACTCGAGCGCCAGGTAGGCAGCACACCGTTCGACGATCCCTGTCTTTGTGACAGATTGCCCTTTCTGTTCCCCTAATAATTAAGTCCCCCACTACCAGCACCTGTCTGGCCTGCCCTGCTCTCCTATTTCCCTCCTTACTGGAGCAGTCACTCCCCCGGCTTTCAGAGGACATGCCTGGCTGCAGCAGTGCTACCCCTGTACTGGCACCCCCCTCATCTGCCAACTTAGCAAACTTATTGGGGTGTTCCAGATCAGGACTAGCCTCCCTGGCACTCTTCCCTCTACCCCGCTTCCTAACTGTCACTGTTCTGTCTTCCTCCACGTAGGATGCTGTGTGGATTCCAACATACGGCTAAACCTTCATCCACATCCCAGTAAACAGACTGTGTTGATGCTTAAGTCTTATTTATTAGGGTGATGATAACCAAAACTATAACGTTGAACAACAATGGTGGACAGTATTCATAGTAGATGATCGAATAGTGAATGATGTTGATGTACAAAGAGGATGTTCAGTGAATAATCACAGTGGATGACTGATCATAGTGGATGACTGATCATAGTGGATGACTGATGAAAAACTGTAAAGAATAACAGCATTTCAGTATATGCACATACAGGGTGCAATCACATAAATAACTGGGACATAACAGCAAGAATTATACAGAGTGCATTACACAGTAATTCTAACAGCACTGCCCTATTCTATACAAGAATGCATCTATCTAAATGCAGAGTACACATTAACCTAACTGCAAGCTGCAAAGCACATCGCCTAACTATGTCTGACTATAGGAGCTGCATAAGGCTTAAATACTAACACAAACATAAGATGCATTAAACCTTTATAAACGTACCGAGATCCGTTAGGACAGGGGTAAGAAAGTAAGCGAGACAGGAGCACGTGTGCCTCTCTGCAGATCTGAGGAAAAATGGCTACTGAAGCTTGTCTTCACAAGAAGAATGTGGGCGGAACTAACCCATAAGACATTGCTCTTAGGAGGGAAAGGTTGGTAAACAACATGAAAAGTAGGCAACTGATGACCTCCAGTGGCCACAACTTGAATAACATGATAATTAACTCTCTGCACATTAAGATGGGCAGAAAACTCCCCGCTTGGCGTCAACAGATGCCACAATTAGGTTCTTTTGGGGACAATAATAATACAAGCTCGGTAACGGGCCTGAGGAACAGTTTGTTTTCTCCAAGCTTGCACACTCTGACCTCTACTTTCCGCACTTTCCCATCTTTACTGGGAAGGGTCTTAATGACTAGGCCGAGTGACCACTCGTTCCGATGTGACTGACTGTCTTTGACGAGTACAACATCGCCAGATTGAATGTTTGGGCGGTCTTTCTGCCACTTTGTCCTGGTTTGCAGAGTGGAGAGATACTGTTTCCTCCATCTATTCCAGAAGACGTTGGACACGCTTTGTACTTGCCTCCATTGTCGTCTGTAGAAGTCTTTGTCATTGAATTCTCCGAGTGGAGCTTTCGGGACACAGGTTTTCTGTGTGAGTAACATTGCAGGAGTAAGGATGGATGGATCTCCAGAATCACTAGAAAGTGCTGTCTTGTAGGACTGGGTTACATGAAACAGACAAGCTATAGCTCGATCGAGTGACTTCCAGGTGGAGAACCTGCTGAACCGGTGAGATTCGAGGTGGCAACTTGAAATCTCTGTATGTAGAGCAGACACTTGAGGTCGGACCTCTTCGTCTGTGTCTGGACCCACAAGTTCGAAAGTTTCAGGCCTGCTGATGTGGGGCATCGAACGGTACAAAGAGGTAGGATCTGTGAACCATGAAGTGTCCTTCAGATAACTGGGAGCAACGGATCTAGTCACGTGGTCCGCAGGATTGTGGTGAGTAGGTATGTATTGCCACTGATTAGGGTCGGTGGATCTTCTTACCCGAAGTACCCAGTTGCTGACGTAGACGTAGAAGCGTCGTGTCTCGTTACAGATGTACCCCAGTACCACCTTGCTATCGGTGTAGAACTCTGCATCTTTGATCTTCAGACTCATCACATCCGAGATCAGTTCAACCAACTCAACTGCAAGGACAGCAGCACAAAGTTCCAGTCTGGGTATCGTGTGTTCCCGAAGTGGCGCCAATTTCGTCCGTCTCATAACGAACCCGATATGGCATTGTCCGCTTACGTCTGTGGATTTGAGGTACGCTACTGCTGCAATTGCTTTGACTGATGCATCGTAGAAAATACAAAGTGTTTGCGTTTTGACCTCTGTGGATGGCACAGGAGCATACGGTCGTTTCACACGAAGGTTGGTCAGGGCTTCAAGAGACTTCCTCCACTCTGCCCACAGGTCTGCCTTTCCCGCTGGAAGTGGATCATCAGTAGTGTCTTGGGTGAAATCCCTGAGCATCAGCTTTCCTTGGATGGTTACTGGAGCTACGAACCCCAAGGGGTCGTATAAACTATTCACGAAGGAAAGAACTCCTCTGCGCGTGAAGGGTTTCTCATCCTTGCTGATCTGAAAGGTGAAGGTATCTGTCTTCAGGTCCCACAGCAATCCAAGGCTCCGTTGCATGGGAAGGGGGTCGATGCTGAGGTCTAAATCCTTTAGATCGCTGGAATAGTCTTCAGAGGGAAAGGCTTCCATCAACTCTCAGCTGTTGGAAGAAATCTTGTGTAACCTTAGGTTAGACTGAGCGAGCATGTCACGAGTCCTCTTTAGAAGACTGATTGCGGCCTCACTTGTCGGTGTGGACTTCAAACAGTCATCCACGTAAAAATCCTTTTCCACAAAGGACCTGACGTCCGAGCCATACTCTTCTTCACCCTTTTTGGCAGAATGTCGGAGGCCGTAGATTGCGACCGCTGGGGAAGGACTGTTCCCAAAGATGTGTACCCGCATCCTGTACTCTGCGATGTCTCCGTCCGGGTCGTTGTCACGGTACCAGAAGAACCTCAGGTAGTTTCTTTGTTCCTCTTTGACGAGAAAACAGTGGAACATCTGTTGTATGTCAGCCATAAATGCCACTGAATCTCTACGGAAACAGAGTAATACTTCCAGAAGTCTGTTGTTGAGGTCTGGGCCCGACAGTAAGACATCATTCAATGACACGTCTTCGCATTTGGCACTTGAGTCGAATACCACTCTAATTTGACCTGGCTTCTTAGGATGGTACACTCCGAAGATGGGCAGGTACCAACACTCCTCTCCGTGTCGAAGTGCAGGTGCAATCTCTGCGTGGTTGTTCTGGAATATCTTTCCCATGAACGTAAAGAAATGTTCCTTCGTCTCAGGTGACTTCTGAAGCTTGTGTCTTAGGGAGATGAATCTGCTGTAGACCAATTCCTTGTTGTTGGGTAGGCGTCTCCCCTGAGGTCGAAATGGTAGAGGTGTGACCCAACTATTCGCCATATCCTTGACTATTTGTTCGTCCATGATGTCCAGGAATATCTTGTTTTCTATAGACATCGCTACCTTGTTGTCTTCCTTCGTCCTGTGGAAGACTGTACATCTTATGTGGTCTTGTTCACCTACACAGGCGTGGTCTTCGTTGATAGGAACTGAGAAAGGGCAAGGTAGGGGAGTGCTGCCCGGTAGTTCCTTTACCAGCAGACTATTGTGACACGGCTGGAAGAGAGATGGACGTCCATTTTCTAGTGTGCTGGTAAGCATACTGTTGACTGAGACCGGCTTGTGTGCTCCTCCTAGACAGACATCTCCTACAATGACCCATCCAAGGTCTTGCCTCTGTGCGTATGGAGCATTCAGTGAGCTGTTGATATATTCTCTAGTCTTGTGGACTCGTAGTATATCTCTTCCCAGAAGTAAAGCTATTGGCGCTTCTGGTTCCAACATAGGTATCAGGTGGGCTATACGCTGCAGGTGGGGGTGATACGTTGCCACCTCTGGTGAAGGTATCTCAGACCTGTTGTCAGGAATCTGGTTGCACTCCAGGATGGTCGGTAGTGACAGACAGGTCTGGCCATCCATGGACTCCACTTTGTATCCGGTTGCTTTCCTCCCCGCCGTCTCGACGGTACCTGAACATGTCCTAAGGGAGTAGGGAGAACCGGGGCCTACAATGCTGAAGTTGTCAAAGAAGATGACCCTGGCTAAAGACCTATTACTTTGGTCATCTAGGATTGCATATATCTTGAGCGCTTTGTCTCTGTGGCCTGTTGGATAGACTCGGACAAGGCAGATTTTTGAGCAGGATCTTCCTCCCTTGAGTCCCTTACAGATCTCCGTACATTGCGAGGTGACCGTAGGGGTGTCTTCGTCGGTGTTCTTCTGTTTCTCATCGTGCTCCTCTGCTTGTGACAACACTCCTGGAGGTGGTCCAGGATGCAAGGCTGTATTGTGATCCGTGCTGCTGCATTCTGCACATTTCACGCTAGCTCCACAGTTCCTGGCGAAGTGAGAGGTCGTAGCACAGCATTTGAAGCAGATGTTGTTTTCCTTGAGGAAACCTTTGCGATCCTCTAAAGTCTTCTCCCTGAAGGCTCTGCACTTTAGTAGAGGAGAGGCCTGGATGTCTTCCTGGAGCAGAACAATATTGTATCATACAATTAGGTTCTGTAGAAGGACGTAGATCTGGGGATTTATTATGATGGAATATAGGCTGAACTGGATGGACAAATGTCTTTTTTCGGCCTTACTAACTATGTTACTATGTTACTATGTTACTATGTTTCCTGTGTAGAGGACACTGCTTACTGACATCCTGAGGTTTGCTCTCTTCCGTAGGGGGCTTACTTGTCATGTGTGGAGGACCTGTGGAATCAATATCAGTTTTATGGACTGCCACGGGTGTCTTACTGGGTTTGACACCAGGGGTAGTGGAACATGACAGAGTGAAATCAAAACTAGGGTCATTTCTGATCTTGGCTTGCTGGATGACAAACTCAACAAATACAGTAAAAGGAGGGAATGGTACGTTATGAATTTGTTTATACCGTGAACCATGTATAATCCACCTTTCTTGAAGATTGTAAGGAAGTTTTTGTACTATTGGATTGACACCCCTAGCAGTGTCTAAGAATGCCAATCCAGCCAAGTGACCTTCCTTCTGGGCGACCTGTAACTCTATCAATAAATCATTCAATTCTCTAAGTCTTTGATAACCTTTGGGCCCTATCTTAGGGAAATCATCAATTCTTTTGAATAAAGCATTCTCTATTACTTCTACGGACCCATAGCATTCGTCAAGTCTTTCCCACACTTTACGTAAACCTATGTGTGGGTAATCTATGTTAATGTCTCTTAGTCTTTTAGCATGCTCGACCGATTCAGTTCCAAGCCACTTTACCAGGAGATCTAACTCCTCACTACTAGAAAGGTCCAGTCCCTGAATGGCGTTCTGGAATGAAGCTCGCCACGACCTGTAGTTTTCGGCTTTGTCAGTGAACTTTACAAGTCCTTTTGTTACCAGTTCTCGGCGGGCAAAGAACTTTGCCAAGTCTATGGTGGCTTGATCAGTGTTGGTACTAGCTGGTATGTTATAGCTATGTCTAGTGTGTGGTGCGTCACCATACCTGTGAGATGCTCTTGGCTTCGGACAGTCTGCACAGTACCTTTCTGGTGAAGAAGATGTCTCTTTAAGGTGAGGTGGGAGCTGTACCTTCTTCTCAGTGGAACGGTATCTGTGGTCGACTCCTCTGTGTTGGACGTCTTCTTGTTTGTAGTAGTGAAGTTCGGGGTTGGATCGATGATAATCGGCGTAGGCTGATCGTTGTAGTCTGTCGAGGGTGTTGTCCATGCTGGAGTGTCGATGAACGTACTCTGCGACGCGCTGAGCTGGATCTTGCTGCTCTAGATCTGTTCCAAGAACGTTGCTGCGTCTCTCATAATCAGGATCCTTCATGGCTTCCAAGTACTCTGCCTTAGCTATTGCAGCTGCTGCCTCTTTGTCTACCATAAGTCTTTCTAGAGACACTTGCAGGCGCGCACCTTCTGCTTCTTGCTCTGCCCGCAAACGTGCGCTTTCAGCCTGCAAACGTGCATTTTCGGCTTGCAGGCGTGCAGTTTGTTCTGCCTGCAAACGTACCTTTTCTGCCTCATGCTCTGCTTGTCTCAGCTTTAGATGCATTTCTTTCTCGGCAAAGGAGGACCTCGCTTTGGCTGCTTCAGCTTCAGCACGAGCGACAGCAGCCAGCTCTGCTAATAATGACCTGTTAGAGCTTGCTCGTGACCTCGTCTTGAGTGAGGATGTGCTGTTTCGAGACATTGTGCGCTTAGCTGCGAACTGCTGAGTGTTTTGGCGGGAAACTGAGTCTAGGTGCGGTGAGCTTCCGCGTGGCGGGAATGATGTAGCTTCTCTTGGCGGGCTGCAGTATAGTCCCGCGGCTGTATGGCGGCTGCTGTGATACCCGAATGTGGAGCAGTGTGGGTGTTAGCGGTTCCGTACAGTCTGAACAACTACAGCCTGCGACCGGCTATCAGTTTCACTGAAGGCAGCTAATCTGTTCTTACTTTACAATCACCGCCTGCGACTGGCGGTCTCGTTTTTCACTGTTCTGTCTTCCTCCACGTAGGATGCTGTGTGGATTCCAACATACGGCTAAACCTTCATCCACATCCCAGTAAACAGACTGTGTTGATGCTTAAGTCTTATTTATTAGGGTGATGATAACCAAAACTATAACGTTGAACAACAATGGTGGACAGTATTCATAGTAGATGATCGAATAGTGAATGATGTTGATGTACAAAGAGGATGTTCAGTGAATAATCACAGTGGATGACTGATCATAGTGGATGACTGATCATAGTGGATGACTGGTGAAAAACTGTAAAGAATAACAGCATTTCAGTATATGCACATACAGGGTGCAATCACATAAATAACTGGGACATAACAGCAAGAATTATACAGAGTGCATTACACAGTAATTCTAACAGCACTGCCCTATTCTATACATGAATGCATCTATCTAAATGCAGAGTACACATTAACCTAACTGCAAGCTGCAAAGCACATCGCCTAACTATATCTGACTATAGGAGCTGCATAAGGCTTAAATACTAACACAAACATAAGATGCATTAAACCTTTATAAACGTACCGAGATCCGTTAGGACAGGGGTAAGAAAGTAAGCGAGACAGGAGCACGTGTGCCTCTCTGCAGATCTGAGGAAAAATGGCTACTGAAGCTTGTCTTCACAAGAAGAATGTGGGCGGAACTAACCCATAAGACATTGCTCTTAGGAGGGAAAGGTTGGTAAACAACATGAAAAGTAGGCAACTGATGACCTCCAGTGGCCACAACTTGAATAACATGATAATTAACTCTCTGCACATTAAGATGGGCAGAACAGTCACCCAGCTTGCTACTTCACCGTCCTGCAGCTCCATCCCACCATCCCCCCCCCATCTGTCCCATTGAGCGTCTGCTCCGTGAGCAGAAGACTCCTCTCCATATTGTCAATGGATCTCAGTGTTGCCAGCTGCACATTTAGAGTCAGAATCTGGGTTTCCAAATGCACAACGTGCTCACATCTCGCACAGCAGTATGCACCCTCGATCGGCTGCTCAATGACTGCATACATGTGGCAAGATGTGCACTGGATGGCATTAACAATCGTGGAGCACATTTCCTAATGGGGATTGCACCAGACAGAAAATTTAAATTATAAAAAAAAAAAAATAATAAATACAAAGTATTAATACAAAACAGACAGCAATTCAGTAATTCCTCCCTTGGAAACTCCCTGACTCCAAAGTCACTGAATCACAAGTCACACTTACCGCCGTCCACACTTACGCTCTGGTCACACTCAGCTCGCTCACACTCGCTATGCTGAAGATTTATAGATTTTTTTTTTCTAGTTCCCCTCAACAGCAATCAACCTTGCTGGTCAAATGCACTTCCAAAAAGGACTTGAGCCCCAAACAGCTGCCCCTTATAAACCCTTAACTATGAGCCCCAACCGTAAGTTAACCCCTTATGAATATAGCTACTCCCAATTCAGCAACTCACACCAATTCACACAGGTATTTGTTAAAGGCTTTCCAAATACCTCTTCACTGAATCACAAGTCACACTTACCGCCGGCCACACTTACGCTCTGGTCACACTCAGCTCGCTCACACTCGCTATGCTGAAGATTTATAGATTTTTTTTTTCTAGTTCCCCTCAACAGCAATCAACCTTGCTGGTCAAATGCACTTCCAAAAAGTAGCATATAACACAGCCCAACTAGTATATAGCACAGCCAAGTAGCATATAACACAGGTCACAAAGTATCTAGCACAGGCCACGTAGTGTATAACTTAGCCTACATAGCATACGGCACAGCCCACGTAGCATATAACACAGCCTTGTATTATATTACACAGCCACATAGTATATAACACAGCCCACATAGTATATAGCACAGCCATGTAGTATATAGCAAAGCCACGTATTATATAGCACAGCCCACGTAGTATATAGCACAGCCCACGCAGTATATAGTACAGCCCACACAGTGTATAACACAGCCCATGTAGTATATAGCACAGCACACGTAGTATGTAACACAGCTCACGCAGTGTATAACACAGCCCACATAGTATATAACACAGGCCACATAGTATATATCACAGCCCACATAGTATATAACACAGCCACATAGTATATAGCCCAGCCACGTAGTATATTGCCCAACCACGTATATTGCACAGCTACGTAGTATATAGCACATCCCACGTAGTATGTAACACAGCCACGTAGTATATAGCACAGCCCACGTAGTATATAGCACAGTCACATTGTATATAGCACAGCCACATAGTATATAGCACAGCCCACGAAGTAAATAGCACAGCCCACATAGTATATAACACAGGCCACATAGTATATATCACAGCCCACGTAGTATATTACACAGCCACATAGTATATATCACAGCCCACGTAGTATATTACACAGCCAGATAGTATATAGCACAGCCCACGAAGTAAATAGCACAGCTCACGCAGTATATAACACAGGCACATAGTATATAGCACAGCCATATAGCATATTGCCCAGCCACGTATATTGTACAGCTACGTAGTATAAGACAGCCCACGTAATATATAGCACAGCCCACATAGTATATATGCATCAAGAGAATGCCAAGAGTGTGCAAAGCAGTCATCAAAGCAAAAGGTGGCTACTTTGAAGAACCTAGAATATAAGAGATATTTTCAGTTGTTTCACACTTTAATTTAGCAGCCAGTATCACCTATATATTATATACACAGTGGTCTACATACAGTATACAGGTGATAATGCAAGTGCTGTACTTACATAAAGCAAAGTTTCAATATTGGGACTCACCCAGGTCTCTGAGATGGGGGGGAGGATGAACAGCTCAGGTTCATCCATTGTCAGGCGTGCACAGGAGTGGGTCCCTGGCTCAGACGTTGAGTAGAGCAGGAAACAAAAAAAGGAGATATACAGCACTAAGAGGGAGAAGTATCACCGGGGAGGCACATAGATCACCGGGTGGGGCTCATATATCATTTGGGGCACACAGAGATCACAGGAGTGGCAAGAAGAACACAGGGGGCACAGAGATCACAGGGGGAGCACAAGATAACAGAGGAGCACATAGCTGGGGGGGCACAAAGATCACTGAGGGGCGTGGCACAAAGATCACATGGGGGCACAGAAATCAAAGGAGGGCACATAGCTGAAGGGCACAAAGATCATGGAGGGGCGCATAGCTGAAGGGCACAGAGATCACAGAGGGTCACATAGCTGGGGGAACATAGATCACAGGGGGCAGAAAGCTGGGAGCCACAGAGATCACAGGGGTGCATATAGCTAGGGGCACAGATCACAGGAGGGCATATAGATGGGGGGCAGAGAGATTACAGGGGGAACAGATCACAGGGGCAAATAGCTGGGGGCACAGAAATCACAGGGGGCAAATAGCTGGGGGCACAGAAATCACAGGGGGCACATAACTGGGGGGCACAGGGATCACAGGGGGACAAATAGCTATGTGGTCACAGAGATCACATGTGGGCACATAGCTGGGAGGCACAGAGATCACAGGGGGCATATTGTTAGGGGCACAGAGATTATATTGGGGCACATAGGTGGGGGGAATATAGCTGAGGGCCACAGATCACTAACAGAAAGTCACAGAAATCACCAATCACAGAAAGCACCAGCAGACAGGCACTGAGCTGACGGCACAGAGATCGCACTGCCCTCTGGCAGCAGCTCCTCTTCTGGGACAGGAGGACAGGAGAGCATTGGGCGCTAACCCCGCCCACTCTGGTAACCATGCCCACCCCACTGACATCATCATTCATGTGCAGGCAGTGTTCTGTAATGTTCGCTGTGTACACTTGGTGGTTAAACGGCCGGCAGCTGGC
This sequence comes from Ranitomeya imitator, assembly GCF_032444005.1. Classification (NCBI taxonomy): domain Eukaryota; kingdom Metazoa; phylum Chordata; class Amphibia; order Anura; family Dendrobatidae; genus Ranitomeya; species Ranitomeya imitator. The sequence continues at coordinate 987,540,868 of NC_091282.1, forward strand.
AGGATACAGCTACTGCTGGATCATTGCAAACTGGCTGCATGAAAAGTTATCCCTGTATTAAAGGGACACTGTCACCTGAATTTGGAGGGAACAATCTTCAGCCATGGAGGCGGGGTTTGGGGGTTTTTGATTCACCCTTTCCTTACCCGCTGGCTGCATGCTTGCTGCAATATTGGATTGAAGTTCATTCTCTGTCCTCCGTAGTACATGCCTGCACAAGGACAGAGAATGAACTTCAATCCAATATTGCAGCCAGCATGCAGCCAGCGGGTAAGTAAAGGGTGAATCAAAAACCCCAAAACCCCGCCTCCATGGCTGAAGATTGTTCCCTCCAAATTCAGGTGACAGTGTCCCTTTAAAGAGCCGGCGACGGCGGCCTACTTTGTATTACAGAGAGGCCATCCCATCGGGCATCTGCTTGGCTGGGCAGATTAGCAATCCGGGCCTGGTTGCTACCCATATGATGATATAGATCTTAGTCAATGGTGGTGCCTGCCATAAAAGCCAGGAAGAGAAAATAGTTGATCTGGAACATATTGGCGAACCAGGGGAAGATGGCAGCAGGACAGATATTGCGAGAAGTGAGAATAAGCGTTTATTACTTTTTAATCTTTCCTTCCCTTAAAATCTTTAACAGCCATCCTAGAGCAGCTGATGTGCAGTCGCAATGTCTGAATCCTTCTCAAAAACTATCCGATACATGACTGTCGTGACTCTGGTAAGGGATACTTTCCACGATATACATAACTAGCTATTGAACCCATTCTACGCCCGGGTGGCGAGCATTTATATTGGTATATGGTCTCCATCCTGTCATGTGCTGCTCCGTCCTGCGCCCCCATCCTGTCATGTGCTGCACCCATCCTGTGCCCCCATTCTGACATGCGCTGCTCCCATCCTGCGCCCCCATTCTGACATGTGCTGCTCCCATCCTGCGCCCCCATTCTGACATGTGCTGCACCCATCCTGCGCCTCCATTCTGACATGTGCTGCACCCATCCTGTGCCCCCATTCTGACATGCGCTGCTCCCATCCTGCGCCCCCATTCTGACATGTGCTGCTCCCATCCTGCGCCCCCATTCTGACATGTGCTGCTCCCATCCTGTGCCCCCATTCTGTCATGTGCTGCTGCCATCCTGCGCCTCCATTCTGACATGTGCTGCTCCCATCCTGCGCCCCCATTCTGACATGTGCTGCACCCATCCTGCGCCTCTATTCTGACATGTGCTCCACCCATCCTGTCATGTGCTGCTCCCATCCTGCACCCCCGTTCTGTCATGTGCTCCCATCCTGCGCCACTGTTCTGTAATTTGCTGCTCCCATCCATATGCCCCGTACACTGCTCCATAAAGGTTTATGGCCCCATAAGATGCTCCATAGTATATGCCCCGTACACTGCTCCATAAAGGTTTATGGCCCCCATAACATGCTCCATAGTATTATATGTCCCGTACACTGCTCCATAAAGGTTGATGGCCCCCATAAGATGCTCCATAGTATATGCCCCATACACTGCTCCATAAAGGTTGATGGCCCCCTTAAGATGCTCCATAGTATACGCCCCGTACACTGCTCCATAAAGGTTTATGGCCCCCATAACATGCTCCATAGTATTATATGCCACATATGCTGCTGCGATATATAAAAACAAATAACATACACACCTATCGTCGCTGGGCACCGAGTGCTGGGGGGCATGAGCAGGTGGGGACACCGGCACGCTGTGAGGGTCAGGTGCTGGAGTCGCCGCTAGCTCAGGCCCCCGACACTTGCTATATTCACCTGGCCCTGATCCAGCGCTGCGTGCCGCTTCTTCTGGGACCCGGGAGACGGAGCCGCACGCAGCGCTGGAACGGGACAGGTGAATATAGCTTAAACTTACCCTTCTGGCGCATCCCTGCCTCTCCATTGGAGATCACGGTGTGCGTTCAGTGTTTACACATACCGCGATCTCCTGGGAGCGTCACTCTGTGGGGTCCAGACTGTGCCGGCGCTTGTGCAGTCTATAAAGGCTTCGGACAGAGTGATGCTCCCAGACTTATATTATAGATTATATTATAGATGGAGCCGAAAAGTGCAGACTGCTGCTCCAGGAATCGGCGCCTGCGCAGTCTGCGCTTTCCGGCGCCATTTTCTTGAAGACACAATGAGGTATCCAAGAAAATGGTGCTGGAAACCGCGGACTGCGCATGCGCCGATTCCGGGAGCAGGGAGACATTCATGGCTCGGAGTCAGGGGGCCTAAGTAAGAAATCGCTGTGGCATGAAGTGCCACAGCGTAATGAGGGCGGGATTCTGCGCACACGCTACCTGATTCCTTTCCGCCGCCATTTTCTTGTTCCTCCTGCTGCTGGAATCGGCGCCTGCGCAGTCCGCATTTTCCGGCGCCATTTTCTTGAAGACACACAGCAGTGTGTCTTCAAGAAAATGGCGCCGGAAAGCGCGGACTGCGCAGGCGCCGATTCCGGCAGCAGGACCAAGAAAATGGCGGCGGAAAGGAATCAGGTGGCGTAAGTAACAAATTGCTGTGGCATGATGTGCCACAGCATCATCAGGGCGCCATCATGTCCACGGTGTCACCACGTACGGGTTACGGTGTCCCCCTGCTCCCGACCCCCTGCTCCCGGCAGTCCGCGCTCTCCGGCGCCATTTTTTTTCTGACACTGGCTATAATGTAACGCTAGGAGCGTCACGCCTGCGCAGTCTATAAAGGCTTCGGACAGAGTGACGCTGCCAGCGTTATATTATAGATGATACCACAAGGAATTGACCACTACTGCATGTATGTATAGGATAATATCATAAAAATGTTTATATGTAGCAGAGAACGTAGTATGATTAGTATTTTGTTTCTATGTAGATTCAATCTGACTTAGAACATATGATTCAATTAATCAAGAATTCCTTCAGCCAGTAATGTAGAAATACTTGTTAAATCTGTTCCTGTTTTTCTGTTAAGTATAAGAATTTTCTTAACATGACATACTGTACAATCATGAACTTTTGAACTTGGGATGTGTCATTGAAAGTCTTTAGAGTATAGCATAGTCTGTCAGTGAAATTAGTTTGTTATAAATAGCTTTTATTTGATTATTATTATACTGGTTTTACAGGAATTTTCATGCAATATGGGTTATTTGCAGTGCCTGACTGGGGTGCTAATGGCCTATTAGTAACGTTGACTATGGGGGCCTACTTTTCAGCTGCATGCAAATTACTCTCTTCACAAATGTACCTATGGTTCTATAGAACTGGGTAGTTTGTGAAATAAATAATATACTGAATAATTGGTATTATGCCAACTAGTGCTCATATAGTGTGGGTGGTGGGCTTACTCCTGAACAGGGGCCCATCGGCGGATTCAACTGTTCCCCTATGGGCTAGTCTGAGCCTATTTGCAGATACTAACAGGGTACTGAAGGGTTGTTTTTTTGCCTTCCAGACAAGGGGGTGAAATTCTGTTTGCAGTCATTGGCATATATCGCAATACCGTGAAAAACGTTTCTTACTATGCACAATAGCTCAAGCAAAAAGTAATCCCATGAACCAATGGTATGGTTCTGTTCTTATCTTGGTTCAATCCAACTAGTAACTTGTCAAAAATAATCTGAAGCATCAGATTTGTAGTCTTCTTTTTTTTTAAAACATAGCTTTTATTCCATCCTTTAATCCCTTCACCATCAAGCCTGTTTTCACTTTCCATACCAAACCATATTTCACAATTCTGGTCAGTGTCACTCTATGAGGTAATAACTCTGGAATGCTTCAAAATAATCTAGTGGTTCTGATATTGTTTTCTCATGACACAGTGTACTTTATTTTAGTGTTAAAGTTAATTTTTGCGATTGTTTGTAAAAATAACAGACTTTTGACAAAAAAATAGCAATTTTCTAACTTTTACATTGTATGCCCTTAAAACAGATAGTAATATCAGATTAAAAGTTAGTAAACCCTTAATGACAGAGCCAATTTGGTACATGATGACCATGCCAATTTTTACATTTCTGACCAGTGTCACTTTATGAGGTTATAGCTCTAGAATGCTTTAACGTATCCCACTGATTATTATTATTATTATTATTATTCATTTATATAGCACCATTGATTCCATGGTGCTGTACATGAGAAGGGGTTACAGAGATCACTTACAGTAAGCAAACTAACAATTACAGACTGATACAGAGGAGCGATGACCCTGCCCTTGTGAGCTTACATTCTACAGGATGGTCGGGAAGGAGACAATAGGTTGAGGGTTGCAGGAGCTCTGGTGTTGGTGAGGCGGTAGCTTCGGTAGTGGTGAGGAGGCAGACGGGTCAGTGTAGGCTGTAGGCTTTCCTGAAGAGATGGGTTTTCAGGTTCCATCTGAAGGATCTAAATGTGGTTGATAGTCGGACGTGTTGGGGCAAAGAATTGATATAGAAGCGTTAATAGTTTGCCTTTAAGTGCCTTTTGCCTTTAATTGTTAGAATTGCTAGAATCTGTTGACGCAGTAGTCTGATGGTCTCCTTTCAAGGAGACCATACTTCTTATCAATGTATGTTCTTAATAGTCAGTCATAACATGTTCTGGGTAATGGTAAATAAAGTATGACCCTGGGTGATGGTGGGGGCTACATGACTTACATTGAAATGCATTTGTTGTAAATGGTATAAAATATTGCCTCTTGCTGCATTACAGCAGATAAAAGTGAATTTCACACAGAACAACGTGTGCGATTCTTTTGTCTCCAAGCGCTTGTAAAATGACGGACATAATTACACAATTTGGCCCTCACTGGTGATCTGTCAGCTGACATTGGGTCAGAACGAAAACAGCTACGACAGTTTTGGCGCCCGACCGGGGCCGTGTAACTAGCCTATTCGGAATACGTGTGTGGGAGCTTTCTGGGAGATTGGACATGCAAAACACCAGCTGCAGCAAGGTGAGAAATATTATTCTTACAATCTGTTTTGCACTTGCAATCTCTCATCTGGATCTCTCCGTACCTCTGGGTAAAAGGCTGCGAACATGGTTCAAAGAATCCACATCACCAGTGAGTTTTGTGTTTTGTCTGTTTATGTCCGTATGAGAATTGAATAATAGAGTAATAATGGTGATAATTGTTATCTGTATTATTTGTCAATATCCTAATTGGTTATGTATTTGTTTAGTGTATGTGTGTAATACAGAGCTGGGATAGACTCTGTGCAGTGTTGTTATTTTGGTCATTTTGGATTGGCAGTACATTATATGAAGCTGTATTTTGTATAAGGCTGTTGTTTTTGTTGTTTGGCCTTTTCAGAGTGTCAGTGGACACACCTGCAGGTTTTTTTATATAGACTTGTGTTAATTCCAAAGTGCAAAATAGGCAGGCTGTGTGTGTATGTATGTATGTCTATGAGAGACTCTGAATGAGATGAGAGGTAAGTAAATGAAATTAAGGGATAAATAGATAAATCCCTGATTGATTAGGGGTTCCGTTAAGGTACCGTCACATTTAGCGACGCTGCAGTGATATAGGCAACGATGCCGATCGCTGCAGCATCGCTGTTTCGTCGCTGTGTGGTCGCTGGAGAGCTGTCACAAACACAGCTCTCCAGCGACCAACGATGCCGAAGTCCCCTGGTTACCATTGTAAATGTAAAAAAAAAAACACTACATACTTACATTCCGGTGTCTGTCCCGCGCCATCAGCTTCCCTGCACTGTGTCAGCGCCGGACGGCAGTAAAGCAGAGCGGTGACGTCACCGCTGTGCTTTACGGCCGGCCGGCGCTCACAGTCAGTGCGGGAAGCTGAGGCCGGGGGACAGACACAGGAATGTGAGTATGTACTGTTTGTTTTTTTTTACATTTACAATGGTAACCAGGGTAAACATCGGGTTACTAAGCGCGGCCCTGCGCTTAGTAACCCGATGTTTACCCTGGTTACCAGTGAAGACATCGCTGAATCGGCGTCACACACGCCGATTCAGCGATGTCTGCGGGAGATCCAGCGACAAAATAAAGTTCTGGACTTTCCCCAGCGACCAACGATCTCCCAGCAGGGGCCTGATCGTTGGTCGCTGTCAGGCATAACAATTTCATTAACGATATCGTTGCTACGTCACAAAAAGCAACGATATCATTAACGATATCGTTATGTGTGACGGTACCTTTAGGTGTGGTCCTCTGTATGTGACAGAAGACATTATTCAACTCAGTTTGAGCTGAATTAGGTGGAGTAATTGAGATAAGGGATTTTCTTCTTGTAAAAATCAACTGAAAAGTGAAAGGAAAAGAAAAGAAAAGAAAAAACAGTCCCTGAATGAGCACGTATGAATGAATGATCACATAAGTATCATTACTTATCTAACTGTTGTTGATTGTCCAGGATGAATGAGTTGTGCATATTTTGAATGTACATTTAATTTACATCTGAGATTCAGTAAAACCCGTGTTATATATGGTTTGACATTGGATAGGTTTCTATATGTGTTTTGGCTGGACGCGGTCGGAATCAGCTTAGTCAAGTTGTGCAGTGATCTGCCTGTATAGAGAAACTGTTTTTAATTCCGAGAGGATGAATGTTTTGTAGAGATTAAGTCTGAAAATTGCTGCATTCTGTTTCTGTGTGTAAGACAACAAGCTCCAACAAGCTATTATCTGTGTTTATACCTGATGGGAGGGTGGAGTCGAACCCCTGCGCTAATTGTTTTGTGATTTCTCCTCTCTGTGCTGTGGGCCAGAGAAAGAGGGGCATGCAGCTGCGCTGAAGAATATGGAGCTGTGCCTATTCTGTCCTTGGTTCACTACGCGCTGAGAGATTTGTGTTTAAAGCAATAGTACTGTATGTATTGAAGTGAAAAGAAATATCGTAAGTTTAAGTTGGAATTTTAAAGTAAAAGAACTGTGCCTATTTTAGAGGAAACTTGTAAGTGATTGAAAGATTGGTAAAAAGGTTCACCTGCTTCAAGTTGAGTAATTGATATTGATATATAGCAAATTGAGGATCAACAGAGGAGGTAGCTAACTGCACGGCTGATGTAGTAGATGAGAGTCTTCCAGCTACAGTCAGCCTACGGCACATAGGTGGTGTAACCTTGCCGTTCCATGGAGCTGAGCTAGCCAGCTGATCTACCGGATGGTAGGTGGTGTAACCTGCCCGCTAAACCTTGACACTCACTCTGACTTGTCACGTGTGGCTGTCTGGTTAAGGCAAGGCACACTAAAAAGGGCATTTTTAGAGGTGAGTTGTTTGAGCGAATAAGTTGAAGCCATGGGCAACTTGTTCTGTGTGCAGTCAGGACCCCCAATGGGATCCAGAACCGCTGTACAGATTGAAAAAGGAAGCAGTGAACGATGTGAGACCAATATTGAAAAAGGCAAAAATGCCAGAGTGTGGATGTTTGGATGTACAAAAAGGCACAGACAAGGGAAGAAAATAGCAAGTGAATAAATGGCCTCTGAGAGAGTGCAGCAGGACGGAAATAAGGTGTATTATGAATGTTTTGATGCTTAAAAGTCCGACTATGACCGACACATTACTGCTACCGGTATACCTTTGTGTAACCAGAGACCAAGACAAGACAGATGGACTTGTAAACATTGTGGTCAGACAAACCCAGACTGGAGAAATACTTGTATGATCTGTTCTGCAACTTGACCTAAGTGAATTGCACTGAATCCGGTCCAGACAAGATCACATATAGCAGGCTGTCAAACTGCATTCCTTGAGGGCTGCAAACAGGTCATGTTTTCAGGATTTCCTTGTACTGCACAGGTGATAATTTAATCACCAACTCATTATTTGTGTAGGTGATTAAATTATCACCTATGCAGTACAAGGAAACCCTGAAAACATGACCTGTTTGCAGCCCTCGAGGAATGCAGTTTGACACCCCTGACATATAGTGACATAAGAAGCTGACACAGGATTGTGGTTAGTGGGTAGAGGGGACATTGACTTTTTGGGAGAAAGCTGACAGTAATCCTTTTGGGAAGGAGCTGTAGACCAGCATGTCATGTCACCCGCAACCGGACATCTAGTCACCCCCACCACCAGAGAACCAACCACAACAGGTAGGGTAAGACAGATACAGGAGTATTATCCCTGGAAGCCCTTGCTAGTCGCAAGCTACTCTGAAACAATTGGCTGACCCTGAGAACCAACCTTTCCCATTTTATAGACAAAGACAATATGATGGATGTATAAGTGCACCTGAGCAAACCTAGAGAGTTGGTGAGTACAAAAGCAGGTGACGTACCAGGATGCAAATTAAGACTTTTACAGATGTGACAATAGGAGAGAGTGTAGAGATGTACTTTGGACGGTTACAGCTGAAATGGGCAGACATGGGGTACAGTCCAGTGGGTCAGAACGAAAACAGCTACGACAGAATTCCAGAGGATGAGGGATATTATGGAGAAGTCTTGGAGGCAGTTGGGTGAGGAGCGAATAAGTGTGGAGGAGAGAAGGAGGTCTTGGGAGGACCGGAGGTTACGTGAGTGAAGATATTGGAAGATTAGTTCAGAGATATATGGAGGAGACAGGTTATGAGTGGCTTTGTAGGTTAGTATTAGTAATTTGAACTGGATACTCTGAGGGAATGGGAGCCAGTGAAGAGATTTGCAGAGGGGGAAGCGGAGGAGTAGCAAGGAGAGAGATGAATTAGTCAGGCAACAGAGTTAAGGATGGACTGGAGAGGTGCAAGGGTGTTAGCAGGGAGGTCACAGAAAAGGATGTTGCAGTAGTCAAGGCGGGAGATGATGAGGGCATGCACAAGCATTTTAGTAGATTGAAGGTTGAGGAAAGGACGGATTGTGGAGATATTTTTGAGCTGGAGGCGACAGGAGGTGGAAAGAGCTTGGATGTACGATTTGAAGGACATGTCAAAGGTTACTCTGAGGCAGCGGACGTCCGGTTCGGGGGAATGCATGATGTTGTTAATTGCGATAGATAGGTCAAGTAAGGAAGGTCTATGAGATGGAGGAAAGAAGATGAGTTCAGTAGAGTTGAGCGACCTTGACCTTTTTAGAGTCGAGCCGGGTTTCGCGAAACCCGACTATCTCAAAAGTCGGGTCGAGTGAAATCGGCCGATTATGACGTAAAGTCGGGATCGACCGAAACACGAAACCCAATGCAAGTCAATGGGGCAGCATAGTCGGCACTGAGTGGGGGCCAGGAAAACACCTAGAGTGCCCATTTTAATGTCAAAACCATCCATTCTTCTTAATGAAGCTTGTCAAGCGTAATTTACCTTATAATAATTGTAAGGCATTTGAAATTGGGGGTCATTTGGCTAAAGTTGTGGTGGGTAGGGCTGGTTCAAGTAATTAATGGGCCCAGGAAATCTGGACCACGTCACGGCAGTGGAGCAGGGAGAGGTAAGTATTTCAACTTTGCAAGTGCTGTGAACCTGAGCAAGTAGGGGGGGCCCACTCGTTGGCATTGGCACTGGTACAGGGCCCCTCAAAGTACAGCGGTGTGTTTGCACGGCGGGGGCGCCTCCCACCGGCAGCAACACTTTTGCATACTATGAGAGGCCCTGTGCCAGTGACGTCACCAACTAGTATTCCTCCCCCCACCTGATGAAGGAACCTGCACTTTCATCTGCACCTTCCTCTTTGTCCCCGTGTAAGGTGGTATGGTATGCGGGAAGAGCAACCTGACTTTCAGCAGGGTCACAATGTTGTTGTGTAGCGTGCACGGGGAATGTTGCGTTATGGGTCAATGTACCAGCAGACTCATCTATCACTGGCTGGGCAATGGGCAGGATGAGGAGGAAACACAGATATAGGCCCAAAGAATAAAGTTGGCTAAATGCAGTTCAAAATTGGTAACACAGGAATAACCAGGGGGCATTGCAGTGGAGGACAACTGGAATGAGAGGCTGACACAGAGAGTAGGCCCAAATCAGTAAGTAGTCGAAATGCAGTTCAAAATTGGCAACCGTAGTAAACAGGCGGCACAGCTTTGTTCAGTGGAGGAGAACAGCAAGGAGTGGCACACACCGATAGTAGGCCCCAACCCAACTAGTAGGCCAAATGCAGTCTAACATTAACAACTACTCAACGAGCGCCTGAAAACGGAATTTCAGGACAGGAAGCCAGGAGAACAGCAAGGAGTGGCAGACACCGATAGTAGGCCCCAAACCAACTAGCACGCCAAATGCAGTTGTTCCGTTTAACCACAATTTAATGAGAGCCTGAAGATAGAAGTTCAGGAAAGGCAACCTGGAGAACACCTTGGAGTGGAACACACCATCTCTCTACACCCCATACCCAATTTGTAGGCCTAATGCAGTGTAGTTTCCAAGAACTACTAAACGAGAGCCGGAAGATCGAAGCTCAGGAAAGGCAACCTGGAGAACACCTTGGAGTGGAACACACCATCTCTCTACACCCCATAGCCAATTTGTAGGCCTAATGCAGCGTAGTTTCCAACAACTACTAAACGAGAGCATGAAGATCGAAGCATTGGCGAGGAAACCTGGGGAACACCTTGGAGTGGAACACACCATCTCTCTACACCCCATACCCAATTTGTAGGCCTAATGCAGCGTAGTTTCCAACAACTACTAAACGAGAGCATGAAGATCGAAGCATTGGCGAGGAAACCTGGGGAACACCTTGGAGTGGAACACACCATTTCTCTACACCCCATACCCAATTTGTAGGCCTAATGCAGCGTAGTTTCCAACAACTACTAAACGAGAGCCGGAAGATCGAAGCTCAGGAAAGGCAACCTGGAGAACACCTTGGAGTGGAACACACCATCTCTCTACACCCCATACCCAATTTGTAGGCCTAATGCAGTGTAGTTTCCAACAACTACTAAACGAGAGCCGGAAGATCGAAGCTCAGGAAAGGCAACCTGGAGAACACCTTGGAGTGGAACACACCATCTCTCTACACCCCATAGCCAATTTGTAGGCCTAATGCAGCGTAGTTTCCAACAACTACTAAACGAGAGACGGAAGATCGAAGCTCAGGAAAGGCAACCTGGAGAACACCTTGGAGTGGAACACACCATCTCTCTACACCCCATAGCCAATTTGTAGGCCTAATGCAGCGTAGTTTCCAACAACTACTAAACGAGAGCCGGAGGATCAAAGCTCAGGAAAGGCAACCTGGAGAACACCTTGGAGTGGAACACACCATCTCTCTACACCCCATACCCAATTTGTAGGCCTAATGCAGCGTAATTTCCAACAACTACTGAACGAGAGCATGAAGATCGAAGCATTGGCGAGGAAACCTGGGGAACACCTTGGAGTGGAACACACCATCTCTCTACACCCCATACCCAATTTGTAGGCCTAATGCAGCGTAGTTTCCAACAACTACTAAACGAGAGCATGAAGATCGAAGCATTGGCGAGGAAACCTGGGGAACACCTTGGAGTGGAACACACCATCTCTCTACACCCCATACCCAATTTGTAGGCCTAATGCAGCGTAGTTTCCAACAACTACTAAACGAGAGCCGGAAGATCGAAGCTCAGGAAAGGCAACCTGGAGAACACCTTGGAGTGGAACACACCATCTCTCTACACCCCATACCCAATTTGTAGGCCTAATGCAGCGTAGTTTCCAACAACTACTAAACGAGAGCCGGAAGATCGAAGCTCAGGAAAGGCAACCTGGAGAACACATTGGAGTGGAACACACCATCTCTCTACACCCCATACCCAATTTGTAGGCCTAATGCAGCGTAGTTTCCAACAACTACTAAACGAGAGCCGGAAGATCGAAGCTCAGGAAAGTCAACCTGGAGAACACCTTGGAGTGGAACACACCATCTCTCTACACCCCATACCCAATTTGTAGGCCTAATGCAGCGTAGTTTCCAACAACTACTAAACGAGAGCCGGAAGATCGAAGCTCAGAAAAGGCAACCTGGAGAACACCTTGGAGTGGAACACACCATCTCTCTACACCCCATAGCCAATTTGTAGGCCTAATGCAGCGTAGTTTCCAACAACTACTAAACGAGAGCATGATGATCGAAGCATTGGCGAGGAAACCTGGGGAACACCTTGGAGTGGAACACACCATCTCTCTACACCCCATACCCAATTTGTAGGCCTAATGCAGCGTAGTTTCCAACAACTACTAAACGAGAGCCGGAAGATCGAAGCTCAGGAAAGGCAACCTGGAGAACACCTTGGAGTGGAACACACCATCTATCTACACCCCATACCCAATTTGTAGGCTTAATGCAGCGTAGTTTCCAACAACTACTAAACGAGAGCCGGAAGATCGAAGCTCAGGAAAGGCAACCTGGAGAACACCTTGGAGTGGAACACACCATCTCTCTACACCCCATACCCAATTTGTAGGCCTAATGCAGCGTAGTTTCCAACAACTACTAAACGAGAGCCGGAAGATCGAAGCTCAGGAAAGGCAACCTGGAGAACACCTTGGAGTGGAACACACCATCTCTCTACACCCCATACCCAATTTGTAGGCCTAATGCAGCGTAGTTTCCAACAACTACTAAACGAGAGCCGGAAGATCGAAGCTCAGGAAAGGCAACCTGGAGAACACCTTGGAGTGGAACACACCATCTCTCTACACCCCATACCCAATTTGTAGGCCTAATGCAGCGTAGTTTCCAACAACTACTAAACGAGAGCCGGAAGATCGAAGCTCAGGAAAGGCAACCTGGATAACACCTTGGAGTGGAACACACCATCTCTCTACACCCCATAGCCAATTTGTAGGCCTAATGCAGCGTAGTTTCCAACAACTACTAAACGAGAGCATGATGATCGAAGCATTGGCGAGGAAACCTGGGGAACACCTTGGAGTGGAACACACCATCTCTCTACACCCCATACCCAATTTGTAGGCCTAATGCAGCGTAGTTTCCAACAACTACTAAACGAGAGCCGGAAGATCGAAGCTCAGGAAAGGCAACCTGGAGAACACCTTGGAGTGGAACACACCATCTCTCTACACCCCATACCCAATTTGTAGGCCTAATGCAGCGTAGTTTCCAACAACTACTAAACGAGAGCCGGAAGATCGAAGCTCAGGAAAGGAAACCTGGAGAACACCTTGGAGTGGAACACACCATCTCTCTACACCCCATACCCAATTTGTAGGCCTAATGCAGCGTAGTTTCCAACAACTACTAAATGAGAGCCGGAAGATCGAAGCTCAGGAAAGGCAACCTGGAGAACACCTTGGAGTGGAACACACCATCTCTCTACACCCCATACCCAATTTGTAGGCCTAATGCAGCGTAGTTTCCAACAACTACTAAACGAGAGCATGATGATCGAAGCATTGGCGAGGAAACCTGGGGAACACCTTGGAGTGGAACACACCATCTCTCTACACCCCATACCCAATTTGTAGGCCTAATGCAGCGTAGTTTCCAACAACTACTAAACAAGAGCCGGAAGATCGAAGCTCAGGAAAGGCAACCTGGAGAACACCTTGGAGTGGAACACACCATCTCTCTACACCCCATACCCAATTTGTAGGCCTAATGCAGCGTAGTTTCCAACAACTACTAAACGAGAGCATGAAGATCGAAGCATTGGCGAGGAAACCTGGGGAACACCTTGGAGTGGAACACACCATCTCTCTACACCCCATACCCAATTTGTAGGCCTAATGCAGCGTAGTTTCCAACAACTACTAAACGAGAGCATGAAGATCGAAGCATTGGCGAGGAAACCTGGGGAACACCTTGGAGTGGAACACACCATCTCTCTACACCCCATACCCAATTTGTAGGCCTAATGCAGCGTAGTTTCCAACAACTACTAAACGAGAGCCGGAAGATCGAAGCTCAGGAAAGGCAACCCGGAGAACACCTTGGAGTGGAACACACCATCTCTCTACACCCCATACCCAATTTGTAGGCCTAATGCAGTGTAGTTTCCAAGAACTACTAAACGAGAGCCGGAAGATCGAAGCTCTGGAAAGGCAACCTGGAGAACACCTTGGAGTGGAACACACCATCTCTCTACACCCCATAGCCAATTTGTAGGCCTAATGCAGCGTAGTTTCCAACAAGTACTAAACGAGAGCATGATGATCGGAGCATTGGCGAGGAAACCTGGGGAACACCTTGGAGTGGAACACACCATCTCTCTACACCCCATACCCAATTTGTAGGCCTAATGCAGCGTAGTTTCCAACAACTACTAAACGAGAGCCGGAAATCGAAGCTCAGGAAAGGCAACCTGGAGAACACCTTGGAGTGGAACACACCATCTCTCTACACCCCATACCCAATTTGTAGGCCTAATGCAGTGTAGTTTCCAAGAACTACTAAACGAGAGCCGGAAGATCGAAGCTCAGGAAAGGAAACCTGGAGAACACCTTGGAGTGGAACACACCATCTCTCTACACCCCATACCCAATTTGTAAGCCTAATGCAGTGTAGTTTCCAAGAACTACTAAACGAGAGCCGGAAAATCGAAGCTCAGGAAAGGCAACCTGGAGAACACCTTGGAGTGGAACACACCATCTCTCTACACCCCATACCCAATTTGTAGGCCTAATGCAGTGTAGTTTCCAAGAACTACTAAACGAGAGCCGGAAGATCGAAACTCAGGAAAGGCAACCTGGAGAACACCTTGGAGTGGAACACACCATCTCTCTACACCCCATACCCAATTTGTAGGCCTAATGCAGTGTACTTTCCGACAACTACTAAACGAGAGCATGAAGATCGAAGCTCAGGAAAGGCAACCTGGGGAACACCTTGGAGTGTAACAAACCCTCTCTCTACACCACGTAAGGGCTGATTCTTAGGAAGGAAGGCTGTCGGAAAGAAGCAGGGCGCGTCCGAGGGTGATTATATTCTTATTAGGTATATACTCACCCTCGGACGCGCCCTGCTTCTTTATTTGTAATGAATATTTATTTGCAATGTGGTTTTGACTTACTCTATTTTTTTGGTAAATAATGATTTTATTATGTTCATTGTTTTGCATCTTCTTGGCAATAATATAAAGAAGACGCGACAACACTCGGTGGATGCCATACCTGTGTTTTAAATTGAAAAAAACTTTCAGTTAACTGCTTGCAGGAGAAAGTTATTGTAGCTGGTGGCCATTTTTAGTACTGTACCAGATTTTTGTTGTATGTGTTTGTTTTTAATGTTAAAATGTCTGCATTTGATATCTCTCCAGTATTTTCTTTTTTATAAGCAAAATACTTATTTTTATATTTTCTGATGTTGGTTCCAGGGGTACACGTGCAGCAGTGGTGTGGTCAGTGGAGGCCTAGTGGAAGGAGTGACCGCAGACAGGCATCGAAGGCCTAAAATAATAACACATGGCTGTAGGCAATTTTAAATTGGTTCCAGGGGTACACGGGCAGCAGTGGTGTGGTCAGTGGAGGCCTAGTGGAAGGAATGACCGCAGACAGGCATCGAAGGCCTAAAGTAAAAAAATTGGGCTGGCTGTAGGCAATTTTAAATTGGTTCCAGGGGTACACGGGCAGCAGTGGTGTGGTCAGTGGAGGCCTAGTGGAAGGAGTGACCGCAGACAGGCATCGAAGGCCTAAAATAATAACACATGGCTGTAGGCAATTTTAAATTGGTTACAGGGGTACACGGGCAACAGTGGTGTGGTCAGTGGAGGCCTAGTGGAAGGAGTCACCGCAGACAGGCATCGAAGGCCTAAAGTAAAAAAATTGGGCTGGCTGTAGGCAATTTTAAATTGGTTCCAGGGGTACACGGGCAGCAGTGGTGTGGTCAGTGGAGGCCTAGTGGAAAGAGTGACCGCAGACAGGCATCGAAGGCCTAAAATAATAACACATGGCTGTAGGCAATTTTAAATTGGTTCCAGGGGTACACGGGCAGCAGTGGTGTGGTCAGTGGAGGCCTAGTGGAAGGAGTCACCGCAGACAGGCATCGAAGGCCTAAAGTAAAAAAATTGGGCTGGCTGTAGGCAATTTTAAATTGGTTCCAGGGGTACACGGGCAGCAGTGGTGTGGTCAGTGGAGGCCTAGTGGAAGGAGTGACCGCAGACAGGCATCGAAGGCCTAAAATAATAACACATGGCTGTAGGCAATTTTAAATTGGTTCCAGGGGTACACGGGCAGCAGTGGTGTGGTCAGTGGAGGCCTAGTGGAAGGAGTCACCGCAGACAGGCATCGAAGGCCTAAAATAATAACACATGGCTGTAGGCAATTTTAAATTGGTTCCAGGGGTACACGGGCAGCAGTGGTGTGGTCAGTGGAGGCCTAGTGGAAGGAGTGACCGCAGACAGGCATCGAAGGCCTAAAATAATAACACATGGCTGTAGGCAATTTTAAATTGGTTCCAGGGGTACACGGGCAGCAGTGGTGTGGTCAGTGGAGGCCTAGTGGAAGGAGAGACCACAGACAGGCATCGAAGGCCTAACATAACAAAAATGTCAATACAATGGTATTGTCAGTGGCAGGCATTGAAGGATGTCAGCGCATAGACTAAACATTGGTGGAGCTGTGAGATAATTTTGCAAGTGGTAGAGCACTGTTTGAGCTGGGGTGGGGGGAAACTGTCTTGTGGCCGGCGGTACAGGCCCAGGGCCCCTCATATTACAACGGTGTGTCTGACGTTGGGTGCGCACCACCACCGCCAGAGACACTTTATTGTACTAGGAGGGACCCAGTGGCAGTGCCGTCGACCAAAAGCGGGCTCACCCACCTCTTCAGACAAACTGCACTCTCACGGGTGCTGTCGCCAAGTGTCGATACCACGGCCCCGTGTGGGGAGTTTGGCCATTTAGTGAGGTGTAAACATGTCGTATGCTGGACAATCAGGTGCAGAAAATTACGAGATTGGAAAAGGCATTCAGAATAGTCCACAGGCAAGACCTTTTCATAGGAAAGCTAGGTGTCAGCCGGGCAAGGTGGGGCAAAAGATTTCGAAATCCAGTTGTGGTTCATTTTAATGAAGGTTAGATCATCTACATTTTGGGTAGCCAGACGAGTCCTTTTTTCTGTTAGTATTGAACCTGCAGCACTGAATACTCTTTCTGATAGGACACTAGCTGCCGGGCAAGCAAGCTCCTGCAATGCATATTCTGCCAATTCTGGCCAGGTGTCTAATTTTGATGCCCAGTAATCAAATGGGAATGACGGTTGAGGGAGAACATCGATAAGGGATGAAAAATAGTTTGTAACCATACTGGACAAATGTTGTCTCCTGTCACTTTGAATTGATGCTGCAGTACCTGTCCTGTCTGCGGTCATAGCAAAATCACTCCACAACCTGGTCAGAAAACCCCTCTGGCCAACGCCACTTCTGATTTCTGCCCCTCTAACTCCTCTGGTCTGCTGGCCCCTGCAGCTCGTGTGAGAACGATCACGGGCGCTGTGTGCAGGGAATGCCAGAAGCAAACGGTCAACAAGAGTTGATTGTTTGGTTGCTAATATTAGTTCCAAGTTCTCATGTGGCATTATATTTTGCAATTTGCCTTTATAGCGAGGATCAAGGAGGCAGGCCAACCAGTAATCGTCATCATTCATCATTTTAGTTATGCGTGTGTCCCTTTTGAGGATACGTAAGGCACAATCCGCCATGTGGGCCAAAGTTCCAGTTCTCAAATCTGCGGTTGTGCTTGGTTGAGGGGCAGTTTCAGGCAAATCCACGTCACTTGTGTCCCTCAAAAAACCAGAACCCGGCCTTGCCGCGCCACCAATTTCCAGTGGCCCCGGAAAAGCTTCCTCATTAAAAATATAATCATCCCCATCATCCTCCTCGTCCTCCTCCTCCTTTTCGCCCGCTACCTCGTCCTGTACACTGCCCTGGCCAGACAATGGCTGACTGTCATCAAGGCTTTCCTCTTCCTCAGCTGCAGACGCCTGATCCTTTATGTGCGTCAAACTTTGCATCAGCAGACGCATTAGGGGGATGCTCATGCTTATTATGGCGTTGTCTGCACTAACCAGCCGTGTGCATTCCTCAAAACACTGAAGGACTTGACACATGTCTTGAATCTTCGACCACTGCACACCTGACAACTCCATGTCTGCCATCCTACTGCCTGCCCGTGTATGTGTATCCTCCCACAAAAACATAACAGCCCGCCTCTGTTCACACAGTCTCTGAAGCATGTGCAGTGTTGAGTTCCACCTTGTTGCAACGTCTATGATTAGGCGATGCTGGGGAAGGTTCAAAGAACGCTGCATACGGCTGGAGTGTACGGGCGAACGGCGGATATGTGAGCAAAGTCCACGCACTTTGAGGAGCAGGTCGGATAACCCCGGATAACTTTTCAGGAAGCACTGCACCACCAGGTTTAAGGTGTGAGCCAGGCAAGGAATGTGTTTCAGTTGGGAAAGGGAGATGGCAGCCATGAAATTCCTTCCGTTATCACTCACTACCTTGCCTGCCTCAAGATCTACAGTGCCCAGCCACGACTGCGTTTCTTTCTGCAAGAACTCGGACAGAACTTCCGCGGTGTGTCTGTTGTCGCCCAAACACTTCATAGCCAATACAGCCTGCTGACATTTGCCAGTAGCTACCCCATAATGGGAGACCTGGTGTGCAACAGTGGCAGCTGCGGATGGAGTGGTTGTGCGACTGCGGTCTGTGGACGAGCTCTCGCTTCTGCAGGAGGACGAAGAGGAGGAGGAGGGGGTGCGAACGGCTACAGCCAATTGTTTCCTAGACCGTGGGCTAGGCAGAACTGTCCCAAACTTGCTGTCCCCTGTGGACCCTGCATCCACCACATTTACCCAGTGTGCCGTGATGGACACGTAACGTCCCTGGCCATGCCTACTGGTCCATGCATCTGTTGTCAGGTGCACCTTTGTGCTCACAGATTGCCTGAGTGCATGGACGATGCGCTCTTTAACATGCTGGTGGAGGGCTGGGATGGCTTTTCTGGAAAAAAAGTGTCGACTGGGTAGCTCGTAGCGTGGTACAGCGTAGTCCATCAGGGCTTTGAAAGCTTCGCTTTCAACTAACCGGTAGGGCATCATCTCTAACGAGATTAGTCTAGCAATGTGTGCGTTCAAACCCTGTGTACGCGGATGCGAGGCTAAGTACTTCCTTTTTCTAACCATAGTCTCATGTAGGGTGAGCTGGACTGGAGAGCTGGAGATCGTGGAACTAGCGGGGGTGCCGGTGGACATGGCAGACTGAGAGACGGTGGGAGATGGTATTGTTGCCACCGGTGCCCTAGATGCAGTGTTTCCTACTACGAAACTGGTGATTCCCTGACCCTGACTGCTTTGGGCTGGCAAAGAAACCTGCACAGATACTGCAGGTGGTGCGGAAAATGGTGGCCCTACACTGCCGGAAGGGATGTGGCGTTGCTGACTAGCTTCATTGGCCGAGGGTGCTACAACCTTAAGGGACGTTTGGTAGTTAGTCCAGGCTTGCAAATGCATGGTGGTTAAATGTCTATGCATGCAACTTGTATTGAGACTTTTCAGATTCTGTCCTCTGCTTAAGGTAGTTGAACATTTTTGACAGATGACTTTGCGCTGATCAATTGGATGTTGTTTAAAAAAATGCCAGACTGCACTCTTTCTAGCATCGGATACCTTTTCAGGCATTGCAGACTGAGCTTTAACCGGATGGCTACGCTGTCCTCCAACAGGTTTTGGCTTTGCCACGCGTTTTGGGCAAGATACGGGCCCGGCAGATGGAACCTGTTGCGATGTTGATGTCTGCTGCGGCCCCTCCTCCTCCGCTTCAGAACTGCTGCCGCCTGCACCCTGTTCCCCCAATGGCTGCCAATCGGGGTCAAGAACTGGGTCATCTATTACCTCTTCTTGTAGCTCGTGTGCAACTTCGTCTGTGTCACCGTGTCGGTCGGTGGTATAGCGTTCGTGATGGGGCAACATAATCTCATCAGGGTCTGATTCTTGATCAGCACCCTGCGAGGGCAATGTTGTGGTCTGAGTCAAAGGACCAGCATAGTAGTCTGGCTGTGGCTGTGCATCAGTGCACTCCATGTCAGATTCAACTTGTAATGGGCATGGACTGTTAACTGCTTCACTTTCTAAGCCAGGGACGGTATGTGTAAAGAGCTCCATGGAGTAACCCGTTGTGTCGCCTGCTGCATTCTTCTCTGTTGTTGTTTTTTCTGAAGAGGACAAGGAAGCGACTTGTCCCTGACCGTGAACATCCACTAACGACGCGCTGCTTTGACATTTACCAGTTTCACGAGAGGAGGCAAAAGAGCTAGAGGCTGAGTCAGCAAGATAAGCCAAAACTTGCTCTTGCTGCTCCGGCTTTAAAAGCGGTTTTCCTACTCCCAGAAAAGGGAGCGTTCGAGGCCTTGTGTAGCCAGACGACGAACCTGGCTCCACAGCTCCAGACTTAGGTGCAATATTTTTTTTCCCACGACCAGCTGATGCTCCACCACTACCACTACCCTCATTACCAGCTGACAATGAACGCCCCCGGCCACGACCTCTTCCACCATACTTCCTCATTGTTTTAAAAACGTAAACAAACTAACGGTATTTGTTGCTGTCACACAAATTACACGGTGAGCTATAACTTCAGTATGATTTAGCTACCCCTTTACAGGTGAGTAAGACCACAACGAAAATCAGGCACAATGTTACACACTCTGTTGTTGGTGGCAACAAATGAGAGAGATGCCACACACGCAGGACTGTCACTGAAGCACAAATGTAAATATTAATCTCCCACTGATTTGATTTTTTTTTTTTTTAAGGGAGACTTTAGGAAAAAAAATAATAGAATAAAATGATTTTTTCAGGAAGAATTTAGAAACCAAATAAAATAAAATGATTTTTTCAGGGAGAATTTAGAAAAGAAATAAAACAAAAAAAGGCTTTCTATGGCCCACTGAGTGAGAGATGATGCACACAGGAGTCAGGAGTGGCACACAAGCCCAGAGGCCAATATTTATCTCCCACTGATTGATGTAGTGATTTTTTCAGGTAGATTTTGGAACCCAAATCAAGCTAAAAAAATAATAGGCTTTCTATGGCCCACAATTGGAGAGAGAGAGAGAGATGGCACACCCAGGGGTCAAGACTGGCACACAAGCAGAAAGGGCAATATTAATCTCCCACTGATTTGTTTTTGTTTTGTTTTTTTCAGGGAGACTTTAGGAAAAAAAAAATAGAATAAAATGATTTTTTCAGGAAGAATTTAGAAACCAAATAAAATAAAATGATTTTTTCAGGGAGAATTTAGAAAACAAATAAAACAAAAAAAGGCTTTCTATGGCCCACTGAGTGAGAGATGACGCACACAGGAGTCAGGAGTGGCACACAAGCCCAGAGGCCAATATTTATCTCCCACTGATTGATGTAGTGATTTTTTCAGGTAGATTTTGGAACCCAAATCAAGCTAAAAAAATAATAGGCTTTCTATGGCCCACAATTGGAGAGAGAGAGAGAGATGGCACACCCAGGAGTCAAGACTGGCACACAAGCAGAAAGGGCAATATTAATCTCCCACTGTTTTTTTTTTTTTTCAGGGAGACTTTAGGAAAAAAAAAATAGAATAAAATGATTTTTTCAGGAAGAATTTAGAAACCAAAGAAAATAAAATGATTTTTTCAGGGAGAATTTAGAAAACAAATAAAACAAAAAAAGGCTTTCTATGGCCCACTGAGTGAGAGATGACGCACACAGGAGTCAGGAGTGGCACACAAGCCCAGAGGCCAATATTTATCTCCCACTGATTGATGTAGTGATTTTTTCAGGTAGATTTTGGAACCCAAATCAAGCTAAAAAAAATAATAGGCTTTCTATGGCCCACAATTAGAGAGAGAGAGAGAGAGAGAGAGATGGCACACCCAGGAGTCAAGACTGGCACAAAAGCAGAAAGGGCAATATTAATCTCCCACTGATTTGTTTGTTTTTTTTTTTTTCAGGGAGACTTTAGGAAAAAAAAAATAGAATAAAATGATTTTTTCAGGAAGAATTTAGAAACCAAATAAAATAAAATGATTTTTTCAGGGAGAATTTAGAAAACAAATAAAACAAAAAAAGGCTTTCTATGGCCCACTGAGTGAGAGATGACGCACACAGGAGTCAGGAGTGGCACACAAGCCCAGAGGCCAATATTTATCTCCCACTGATTGATGTAGTGATTTTTTCAGGTAGATTTTGGAACCCAAATCAAGCTAAAAAAATAATAGGCTTTCTATGGCCCACAATTGGAGAGAGAGAGAGAGAGATGGCACACCCAGGAGTCAAGACTGGCACACAAGCAGAAAGGGCAATATTAATCTCCCACTGATTTGTTTTTTTTTTTTTTTTTTTTCAGGGAGACTTTAGGAAAAAAAAAAATAGAATAAAATGATTTTTTCAGGAAGAATTTAGAAACCAAAGAAAATAAAATGATTTTTTCAGGGAGAATTTAGAAAACAAATAAAACAAAAAAAGGCTTTCTATGGCCCACTGAGTGAGAGATGACGCACACAGGAGTCAGGAGTGGCACACAAGCCCAGAGGCCAATATTTATCTCCCACTGATTGATGTAGTGATTTTTTCAGGTAGATTTTGGAACCCAAATCAAGCTAAAAAAATAATAGGCTTTCTATGGCCCACAATTGGAGAGAGAGAGAGAGATGGCACACCCAGGAGTCAAGACTGGCACACAAGCAGAAAGGGCAATATTAATCTCCCACTGATTTGTTTTTTTTTTTTTTTTTTCAGGGAGACTTTAGGAAAAAAAAAAATAGAATAAAATGATTTTTTCAGGAAGAATTTAGAAAACA
This sequence comes from Ranitomeya imitator, assembly GCF_032444005.1. NCBI lineage: Eukaryota > Metazoa > Chordata > Amphibia > Anura > Dendrobatidae > Ranitomeya > Ranitomeya imitator. Next base: position 987,563,497 of record NC_091282.1, read on the forward strand.
AAGAAAATAAAATGATTTTTTCAGGGAGAATTTAGAAAACAAATAAAACAAAAAAAGGCTTTCTATGGCCCACTGAGTGAGAGATGACGCACACAGGAGTCAGGAGTGGCACACAAGCCCAGAGGCCAATATTTATCTCCCACTGATTGATGTAGTGATTTTTTCAGGTAGATTTTGGAACCCAAATCAAGCTAAAAAAAATAATAGGCTTTCTATGGCCCACAATTGGAGAGAGAGAGAGAGATGGCTCACCCAGGAGTCAAGACTGGCACACAAGCAGAAAGGGCAATATTAATCTCCCACTGATTTGTTTTTTTTTTTTTTTTTTCAGGGAGACTTTAGGAAAAAAAAAATAGAATAAAATGATTTTTTCAGGAAGAATTTAGAAACCAAATAAAATAAAATGATTTTTTCAGGGAGAATTTAGAAAACAAATAAAACAAAAAAAGGCTTTCTATGGCCCACTGAGTGAGAGATGACGCACACAGGAGTCAGGAGTGGCACACAAGCCCAGAGGCCAATATTTATCTCCCACTGATTGATGTAGTGATTTTTTCAGGTAGATTTTGGAACCCAAATCAAGCTAAAAAAATAATAGGCTTTCTATGGCCCACAATTGGAGAGAGAGAGAGAGATGGCACACCCAGGAGTCAAGACTGGCACACAAGCAGAAAGGGCAATATTAATCTCCCACTGATTTGTTTTTTTTTTTTTTTTTTTTCAGGGAGACTTTAGGAAAAAAAAAATAGAATAAAATGATTTTTTCAGGAAGAATTTAGAAACCAAAGAAAATAAAATGATTTTTTCAGGGAGAATTTAGAAAACAAATAAAACAAAAAAAGGCTTTCTATGGCCCACTGAGTGAGAGATGACGCACACAGGAGTCAGGAGTGGCACACAAGCCCAGAGGCCAATATTTATCTCCCACTTTTTTTTTTTTGTTCCAGGGAAAATTTATAAACCCAATAAAAAAAATAATAAATAGGCTTTCTATGGCCCACTATCTGAGAGACAGAGAGAGATTGCACGCTTAGGACTGGCACACAAGCCCAAAGGCCAACATTAATCTCCCTTTTTTTTTAAGGGAGAATTTATAAAACCAAAAAAAAATAAATAAATAGGCTTTCTATGGCCCACTATTTGTGAGAGAGATGGCACGCTCAGGACTGGCACACAAGCCCAGAGGCCAATATTAATCTCCCACTTTTTTTTTTTTTTCCAGGGAAAATTTATAAACCCAATAAAAAAATAAATAAATAGGCTTTCTATGGCCCACTATCTGAGAGAGAGAGATGGCACGCTTAGGACTGGCACACAAGCCCAAAGGCCAATATTAATCTCCCACTGATTGATTTATTGATTTTTTCAGGTAGAATTTAGAACCCAAATAAAGCAAAAAAAAAAAAAAATGGGCTTTCTATGGCCCACTGAGTGAGTGATGATGCACACAGGAGTCAGGAGTGGCACACAAGCCCTGAGGCCAATATTTTTCTCCCACTGATTGATGTAGTGATTTTTTCAGGTAGATTTTAGAACCAAAATCAAGCAAAAAAATAAATAGGCTTTCTATGGCCCACTGAGTGAGTGATGATGCACACAGGAGTCAAGAGTGGCACACAAGCCCTGAGGCCAATATTTTTCTCCCACTGATTGATGTAGTGATTTTTTCAGGTAGATTTTATAACCCAAATCAAGCAAAAAAATAAATAGGCTTTCTATGGCCCACTGAGTGCGAGATGACACAGACAGGGATGGCACTCTAGCAGAAATGTCAATCTTAATCTCCCACAAAAAAAAAAAAAAAAACAGGGAGTGTCCTTCAATTACTATCTCCCTGCAGTAATCTCAGCCAGGTATGGCAGGCAGCAATAAGGAGTGGACTGATGCACAAATTAAATAAAAAGTGTGTACAAACCAAAAAGATAGCTGTGCAGAAAGGAAGGAACAAGAGCATTTGTGCTTTGAAAAAAGCAGTTGGTTTGCACAGCGGCGTACACACAGCAATGCAGCTATCAGGGAGCCTTCTAGGGCAGCCCAATGAGCTACAGCGCTGAGGGGGAAAAAAAAAAAATGTAGCTTCCACTGTCCCTGCACACCGAAGGTGGTGTTGGGCAGTGGAAATCGCTACAGCACAAGCGGTTTGGTGGTTAATGGACCCTGCCTAACGCTATCCCTGCTTCTGACGAAGCGGCAGCAACCTCTCCCTAAGCTCAGATCAGCAGCAGTAACATGGCGGTCGGCGGGAACGCCCCTTTATAGCCCCTGTGACGCCACAGACAGCAAGCCAATCACTGCAATGCCCTTCTCTAAGATGGTGGGGACCAGGACCTATGTCATCACGCTGCCCACACTCTGCGTTTACCTTTATTGGCTGAGAAATGGCGCTTTTCGCGTCATTGAAATGCGACTTTGGCGCGAAAGTCGCGTACCGCATGGCCGACCCCGCACAGGGGTCGGATCGGGTTTCATGAAACCCGACTTTGCCAAAAGTCGGCGACTTTTGAAAATGAACGACCCGTTTCGCTCAACCCTAGAGTTCAGATTTGTCCACATTGAGTTTGAGGAAGCGAGAGGAGAAGGAGGAGGATATGGCTGATGAGGATATGATTCTGATATTATTTTTTGTGACATTGTACTTCATGTTAGTGGTAAAACTTCTATATAACTTATGTTTATTTATAAAAAAAAAACTGAAATTTGGCAAAAATTTTGAAAATTTTGCACTTTTCAAACATTTTACATTTTTGTACCCTTAAATCAGAGAGTGGTGTCACACAAAATAGCTATTAAATAACATTTCCCATATGTCAACTTTACATCAGCACAATTTTGGAAACATAATTTTGTTAGGACGCTATAAGGATTAAAAAATGACCAGTGATTGGGCAGCACGGAGGCTCAGTGGTTAGGGGTCCTGGGTTCAAACCTCACCAAGGAGAACATCTGCAAAGAGTTTGTTTGTTCTTCCCGTGCTTGCGTGGGCTTCCTCCGGGTGCTCTAGTTTCCTCCCACATTCCAAAAACATACTGATAGGGAATTTAGATTTTGAGCCCTATCTGGGACTGTGATGATAATGTGTGCAAACTGTAAAGCACTGTGGAATATGTTAGTGCTATTTAAAAATAAAGATTATTATCAATATTATGATTTCTAATTTTTCCAATAAAATTTACAAAACCACTTTTTTAGGGACCACCTCACATTTGAAGTGACTTTGAGGGGCCTATATGACAGAAAATACATAAAAGTGGCACCATTCTAAAAACCGTACTCCTAAAGGTGCTCAAAACCACATTTTAAAAGTTTATTAACCCTTCAGGTTCTTCAAGAGAAGTAAGGCAATATGGAAGAAAAAAGGAACATTTTCCTTTTTTCATAAAAATTTAATTTGGAACCAAATTTTTTATTTTCACAAGGGTATAACGAAAACATGGACCACAAAATTTGTTGTGCTATTTCTCCTGAGTATGCTGATACCTGGTATTTTGGGAAAAGCCACTGTTTGGGCCCATGGCAGGTCTCAGAAGCGATTGAGCACCATTTGACATTTTGAGAGCACAATTGGCTGTAGTCAATGATGGCACCGTGTCGCCTTTGGAGACCCCCTGATATACTTAAGCAGAGGAATCCCACAATTCTAACTCCAACAATAACCCCAACACACCCCTAAACCTAATTCCAACAGTAACCATAACCCTAACCACACCCTAACCCCAACACACCCCTAACCCGAATCCCAACCTTAACCACAACCCTAACCCTAGCCCAGCCTTAACTTTAGTCCAACCCTAACTTTAGCCCAGCTTTAACCTTAGCCCAACCCTAACTTTAACCCAAACCGAACTTTAGCCCAAACTTAACCTTAGCCCCAACTCTAACCCTAGTCCAACCCTAACCCAATCCTAACCCTAGCCCAACCATAACTTTAGCACAACCATAACTTTATCCCAACCCTAACCTTAGCCCAACCCTTACCTTAACTCAACCCTAACCTCAACCAACCCTAACACTAATGGAAAAATGGAAATAAATTCTTTTATTTAATTTGTTATTTTTACCTAAAAAAAGTGGTTTTGATTTATTTATTCTTTTTTATTTTGATCACTGTGATCGGGTCTATCAAAATAAACCAATAGGATCCTCAATAATCAGAACCTCCCACTCCCGTCTCCAAGACTTTACACGTGCTGCGCCGATTCTTTGGAATGCACTACCTAGGTTAATACGATTAATCCCCAATCCCCACAGTTTTAAGCGTACCCTAAAAACTCATTTGTTCAGACTGGCCTACCGCCTCAATGCATTAACCTAATGATCCCTGTGTGGCCTATTTAAAAACAAAAAAACAAAAAAAACAATCAGGTTCCTCGCATCATGTTCTCATTCACTTTATGCAGTTAATAGCCCTCTGTGTCTGTACTGCTACATACTTAGGCAGTTAACTGGTTCATGCAGCTTTACATGAACACCCGAGCCTTACACTATGGCCGGTCCGAATAACTAAAGCAATTGTTACCATCCACCTCTCATGTCTCCCCTTTTCCTCATAGTTTGTAAGCTTGCGAGCAGGGCCCTCATTCCTCCTGGTATCTGTTTTGAACTGTATTTCTGTTATGCTGTAATGTCTATTGTCTGTACAAGTCCCCTCTATAATTTGTAAAGCACTGCGGAATATGTTGGCGCTATATAAATAAAAATTATTATTATTATTATTATTATAATAGGAAAAATTTCCTAATGTTGCCAGGTGGCGGCCGGCAGATCTCGGCCGGCGCACTGCTAATGCGCTCGACATTTTCATCCTGGAAGAAGACGCCAACGGCCGGGGTGCTTCTTGGGGGGATGCAGGGACATCGGAGGTACTGGGGGGGATCGGGGGACACCATTTCTCTCTTCTCTGATGTGTGATCACATCAGTGGAGGGAGAACTTAAATGGGAAATCTGACTTATTTTTACAGTCACTGTTATTCCGTTAATAACGGCAATCACAACACTGAGGTCGGTAAAAACCAACATGAAGCATGTTCTATGGGGTCTCGACTACCCCAGATAGCCAAGACCCCTGAGAAATTCCGACTCTGGGGGCACTATACACTTATTTCTCAGCGCTGTTAAAAAGTGGCATTGAGGCATAAGTACCTTTAACTGCTGCCATTAAAAGGCATATCAACAGTTGTTAACCCCTTAAGCCCCGAGGGTGGTTTGCACGTTAATGACCGGGCCAATTTTTACAATTCTGACCACTGTCCATTTATAGGTTATAACTCTGGAACGCTTCAACGGATCTTGGCGATTCTGACACTGTTTTCTCGTGACGTATTGTACTTCATGATAGTGGTAAAATTTATTTGATATAACTTGCGTTTATTTGAGAAAAAAATGGAAATTTGGCGAAAATTTTGAAAATTTCGCAATTTTCCAACTTTGAATTTTTATATTATATTTTTAAATCACAGAGATATGTCATGCAAAATACTTAATAAGTAACATTTCCCACATGTCTACTTTACATCAGCACAATTTTGGAACCAACATTTTTTTTTGTTAGGGAGTTATAAGGGTTAAAAGTTGACCAGCAATTTCTCATTTTTACAACACCATTTTTTTTTTAGGGACCACATCTCATTTGAAGTCATTTTGAGGGGTCTATATGATAGAAAATACCCAAGTGTGACACCATTCTAAAAACTGTACCCCTCAAGGTGCTCAAAACCACATTCAAGAAGTTTATTAACCCTTCAGGTGTTTTACAGGAAGTTTTGGAATGTTTAGGTAAAAATGAACATTTAACTTTTTTTCACACAAAATTTATTTCAGCTCCAATTTGTTTTATTTTACCAAGGGTAACAGGAGAAAATGGACCCCAAAAGTTGTTGTACAATTTGTCCTGAGTACGTTGATACCCCATATGTGGGGATAAACCACTGTTTGGGCGCATGGCAGAGCTCGGAAGGAAAGGAGCGCCATTTGACTTTTCAATGCAAAATTGACTGGAATTGAGATGGGACGCCATGTTGCGTTTGGAGAGCCCCTGATGTGCCTAAACATTGAAACCCCCAAGTGACACCATTTTGGAAAGTAGACCCCTTAAGGAACTTATCTAGATATGTGGTGAGCACTTTGACCCACCAAGTGCTTCATAGAAGTTTATAATGCAGAGCCGTAAAAATAAAAAATCATATTTTTTCACAAAAATGATCTTTTTGCCCCCAATTTTTTATTTTCCCAAGGGTAAGAAAAGAAATTAGACCACAAAAGTTGTTGTGCAATTTGTCCTGAGTACACTGATACCCCATATGTGGGTGTAAACCATTGTTTGGGCGCATGGCAGAGCTCGGAAGGGAAGGAGCGCCATTTGACTTTTCAATGCAAAATTGACTGGAATTGAGATGGGACGCCATGTTGCATTTGGAGAGCCCCTGATGTGCCTAAACATTGAAACCCCCACAAGTGACACCATTTTGGATAGTAGACCCCTTGAGGAACGTATCTAGATGTATGGTGAGCACTTTGACCCAACAAGTGCTTCATAGAAGTTTATAATGCAGAGCCGTAAAAATAAAAAATCATTTTTTTTCACAAAAATGATATTTTTGCCCCCAATTTTTTATTTTCCCAAGGGTAAGAGAAGAAATTAGACCACAAAAGTTGTTGTGCAATTTGTCCTGAGTACGCTGATACCCCATATGTGGGTGTAAACCATTGTTTGGGCGCATGGCAGAGCTCGGAAGGGAAGGAGCGCCATTTGACTTTTCAATGCAAAATTGACTGGAATTGAGATGGGACGCCATGTTGCGTTTGGAGAGCCCCTGATGTGCCTAAACATTGAAACCACCCACAGGTGACACCATTTTGGAAAGTAGACCCCCTAAGGAACTTATCAAGATGTATTTTGAGAGCTTTGAGCCCCCAAGTGTTTCAGTATAGTTTATAACGCAGAGCCGTGAAAATAAAAATTCTTTTTTTTTTCACCAAAATGATTTTTTAGTCCCCAGTTTTGTATTTTCACAAGGGTAACAGGATAAATTGGACCCCAAAATTTGTTGTCCAATTTGTCCTGAGTACGCTGATACCCTATATGTGGGGGGGAAGCACTGTTTGGGCACATGGCAGAGCTCGGAAGGGAAGGAGCGCCATTTGGAATACAGACTTAGATGGATTGGTCTACAGGCATCACATTGCATTTACAGAGCCCCTGATGTACCCAAACAGTAGAAACCCCCCACAAGTGACCCCATATTGGAAACTAGACCCCCCAAGGAACTTATCTAGTTGTGTTGTGAGAACTTTGAACCCCCAAGTGTTTCACTACAGTTTATAACGCAGAGCCGTGAAAATAAAAATTCTTTTTTTTCTCACAAAAATGATATTTTAGCCCCCAGTTATGTATTTTCACAAGGGTAACAGGATAAATTGGACCCCAAAAGTTGTTGACCAATTTGTCCTGAGTACGCTGATACCCCATATGTGGGGGGGAAGCACTGTTTGGGCGCATGGCAGAGCTCGGAAGGGAAGGAGCGCCATTTGGAATACAGACTTAGATGGATTGGTCTGCAGGCGTCACGTTGCATTTGCAGAGCCCCTGATGTACCCAAACAGTACAAGCCCCCCACAAGTGACCCCATATTGGAAACTAGACCTCCCAAGGAACCTATCTAGATGTGTTGTGAGATCTTTGAACCCCCAAGTGTTTCACTGCAGTTTACAACGCAGAGCCGCGAAAATAAAAAAAATCTTATTTTTCCCACAAAAATGATTTTTAGCCCCCCACATTTTTATTTTCCCAAGGATAACAAGAGAACTTGGATCCCAAAAGTTGTTGTCCAATTTGTCCTGAGTACGCTGATGCTCCATATGTTGGGGTAAACCCCTGTTTGGGCGCACCGGAGAGCTCAGAAGGGAAGGAGCACTGTTTTACTTTTTCAACGCAGAATTGGCTGGAATTGAGATCGGACGCCATGTCGCGTTTTGAGAGCCCCTGATGTGCCTGAACAGTGGAAACTCCCCAATTCTACCTGAAACCCTAACCCTAACACACCCCTAACCCTAATCCCAACGGTAACCCTAACCACACCCCTAACCCTGACACACCCCTAATTCTAATCCCAACCCTAATCCCAACCGTAAATATAATCCAAACCCTAACCCTAACTTTAGCCCCAACCCTAACCCTAACTTTAGCCCCAACCCTAACCCTAACTTTAGCCCCAACCCTAACCCTAACTTTAGCTCCAACCCTAACCCCAACCCTAACCCTAGCCCCAACCCTAACCCTAGCCCTAAACCTAGCCCTAACCCTAGCCCCAACCCTAGCCCCAACCCTAGCCCCAACCCTAGCCCCAACCCTAGCCCTAACCCTAGCCCCAACCCTAGCCCTAACCCTAGCCCTAACCCTAGCCCCAACCCTAGCCCCAACCCTAGCCCTAACCCTAGCCCCAACCCTAGCCCCAACCCTAGCCCTAACCCTAGCCCTAGCCCTAACCCTAGCCCCAACCCTAACCCTAACCCTAGCCCTAACCCTAACCCTAAGCCTAGCCCTGATGGGAAAATGGAAATAAATACATTTTTTTAATTTTATTATTTTTCCCTAACTAAGGGGGTGATGATGGGGGGTTTGATTTACTTTTATAGCATTTTTTTATATCGGATTTTTATGATTGGCAGCCGTCACACACTAAAATACGCTTTTTTATAGCAAAAAAGTTTTTGCGTCTCCACATTTTGAGACCTATAATTTTTCCATATTTTGGTCTACAGAGTCATCTGAGGTTTTTTTTTTTTGCGGGACGAGTTGACGTTTTTATTGGTAACATTTTTGGACACGTGACAGTTTTTGATCACTTTTTATTCCGATTTTTGTGAGGCAGAATGACCAAAAACCAGCTATTCATGAATTTCTTTTGGGGGAGGCGTTTATAACGTTCCGCGTTTGGTAAAGTGGATGAAGCAGTTTTATTCTTCGGGTCAGTACGATTACAGCGATACCTCATTTATATCTTTTTTTATGTTTTGGCGCTTTTATATGATAAAAGCTATTTTATAGAAAAAATAATTATTTTGGCATCGCTTTATTCTCAGGACTATAACTTTTTTATTTTTTTGCTTATTATGCTTTTTGGTGGCTCGTTTCTTGCGGGATCATGTAGTGTATCATGTAGTGTATATTTATATCCGTCTTTTTGATCACGTGTTATTCCACTTTTTGTTCTGCGGTATGATAATAAAGCGTTTTTTGGCTCGTTTTTTTTTTTTTTTTCTTACGGTGTTCACTGAAGGGGTTAACTAGTGGGACAGTTTTATAGGTCGGGTCGTTACAGACGTAGCGATACTAAATATGTGTACTTTTATTGTTTTTTTTTATAAAGAAATGTATTTATGGGAATAATATGTTTTTTATTTATTTATTTAGTAATTTTTTTTTTTTTTTACACATGTGGAAATTTTTTTTTTACTTTTTTACTTTGTCCCAGGGGGGGACATCACAGATCGCTGATCTTACAGTTTGCACAGCACTCTGTAAGATCGGCGATCTCACTGACATCGCTGCAGGCTTACAGAGCTGCAGGCGACCCGGAAGTACTCCCTGCAGGACCCGGATGCAGCCCCGCGGCCATTTTGGATCCAGGGCCTGCAGGGAGAAGACGTTCAGTACAAGGTGAGCACATCACCTTGTACCGATCGTCTCAGGGAAGCACGCAGGGAGCCCCCTCCCTGCGCGATGCCTCCCTGTACCGCCGGCACACCGCGATCAAACATGTGTGCCGGGGGTTAATGTGCCGGGAGCGGTCCGTGTCCGCTGACACCCGGCTGCGATCGGCCGCGCTCCCCCCGTGAGCACGGCCGATCGCATATGACGTACTATCCCGTCACTGGGAAATAAGTCCCAGGTCACCTGGACGGGATAGTACGTCATATGGGATTATGGGGTTAATAGGTTAATTAACATTTGACACATGTCTACTTTACATCAGTGTCATTTTTTATTTTTGTTAGTAAGTTAGAATGGCTAAAAGTTCATCAGCAATTTCTCATTTTTCCAACAAAATTTGCAAAACCAATTTTTTTAAGGATCACATCAAATTTGAAGTGACTTTGAAGGGCTTATATGACAAACATGTTTTCCATGTCAGTGGTACTGACATAGGCAGCCAATCTTCTATATTAGCAGTATTCCTGACCTGCAAGTGTGGGAAGCAGGTCTGTCTTTTTCAACATTTTAATAATTTGGTCAAAGCAGTCTTGCTTTTGAACCATTTTAGGTTGGGTTTTTCTTTTTAATTATTCTTTTAAATGTTATGTTTTGATCCCTATCTATTGCCCCATCTATACTACATATTCTGGGACTACTATCATTTTGGTTGGGCTACCTAAACCAAATTCTGCTATTGCTATATGACAGAAAATACCCAAAAGTGATGAAAGATGAAGACCTAGTCACAAAAGCCATACACTGATCAATGTAAAAATGCAAACAGGTAAATTGAATGTAAAACCTGCAACACATACAGTAAATGAATAGATCAAAAATATCAGAGTATCAGAGATATACTGAAAGATAATGCCAACACTTAATAAAAGGAGCAATGTCACAGCATGCTGCGGTACAGATGGGGAAAGGTGTTGGACGATTGAGAAGTACCGCAGGTGATAAGACACAGTGTTCACGCTTGCAGGTTGTAGTCATAACAGATGGCTTATTACACAATAGCTATATTTATCAATATATTACCATTTTTTCTTAGATGCATTAAAACAATACATGAAATATTTGCAAGGCTGTACATCTCTTTTAAGGTATGTTTTGCATGAAAACAATCTTCCTATCAGTGTTGACAAGGGTGCTAGGGCCCACCATTTGATTTGATTCCAATGGCACACTCTGATGGAATCGCAAAAGCTGCAGCCCATCAATTTTTTTTTCTTTTTATGCAATACCATGTAAACAAGTGTTTTTCTGCATAAAAAGTTGTTTTTACTGTGTAAAAATAGTAAAACATAAAAAACCTGTAAAAATCTAGTATCACTGTAATTGTACTGATCCATAAAAATAAAGAAGAAAATAGCAATTATGTTACTTACACTGCACACTGATGGGCAAAAAAAAATGTTTATAACAATAATAGATATGCTATTTATTTGTTTATCTTGTCTACTATAATGAGAAATAAAAAGCAATAAAAAATTATAGGCCTCAAAATGCTACCAATTAAAAGGTATCTGTCAGTAGGAAATCTTCTAAGCTGTCTACATGGGCATGTAGGCCATAGGAAGCGATCGGATTTCTCATTCCAAAGAAGTCCACATTTTTCTTAATATGTAAATGAGCTGTTCTGTTAAGATCTATGGGAAGGACACAAATCTCCCTGAGAATGTGCCTCCAGAGCTTGTTTTAAATGAGAGTAAACTGTTAGCCATTACTTACATGTCTCACACTCGTAATGTCGCCTTTTATTTAAAATAAACTCTTTAGGCAGATTCTCCTGAAGATCTGACTGGCCTGGCCCAAAGATCTAAACAGCTCATTTACTCATTAAGAAAAATGTGGATTACTCTGGTATAAAACATTGGACCGCAGATATCAATATATCATTCTATTCTACTTTCTATAATTTGAATGCACAAATAGATTCTGAGAAGGGTTGATCAATATGTGATATGCAATCAGAATAAACCATATCCCATTTTAGGTCAATTAGGATTACCATAATCTACTATATAATTGTCTAAGGGTCACTTCCGTCTTTCTGTCTGTCCTTCTGTCTGTCACGGATATTCATTGCTTGCGGACTCTGGCTGTCATGGAAATCCAAGTTGCTGATTGGTCGCGGCAAAACAGCCACGACCAATCAGCGACGGGCACAGTCCGGAAGAAAATGGCCGCTCCTTACTCCTCGCAGTCAGTGCCCGGCGCCCGCATACTCCCCTCCAGTCACCGCTCACACAGGGTTAATGCTGGTGGTAATGGACCGCTTTTATGCCGTGGGTAACGCACTCCGTAACCGCTGCTATTAACCCTGTGTGTCCCCAACTTTTTACTATTGATGCTGCCTATGCGGCATCAATAGTAAAAAGATCTAATGTTAAAAATAATAAAAAAACAGAAAACCTGCTATTCTCACCCTCCATCGTCCGTCGGTGCGCTCGCGCCTGCCGCCATCTTCCGCTCCCGGCGATGCATTGCAAAATTACCCAGAAGACTTAGAGGTCTCGCAAGACCACTAAGTCATCTGGGTAATTTCGCAATGCATCCTGGGAACAGAAGATGGCGGCAGCTGCGCGCATATCGCCGGAGCTTCGCTGGATCCCAAGGGGTGAGTATATAACTATTTTTTTATTTTAATTATTTTTTAAACAGGGATATGGTGTCCACACTGCTGTATACTACGTGGGCTGTGTTAGAGATCACGTGGCTGCTATATACTACATAGTCAGTGTTATATACTATGTGGGCTGTGTTATGCACTGCGTGGGCTGTGCTATATATTACGTGGCCACTGTTATATACTGCGTGGGCAGTGTTATATACTATGTGGCTGCTATATACTGCGTGGGCAGTGTTATATACTGCGTGGCTGCTATATACTGCGTGGGCTGTGTTATATAGTACGTGGCTGTGTTATATACTGCGTAGCCTGTATTAATGCATCGGGTATACTACAATATGTATGTATATAGCAGCCACATAGTATATAGCACAGGCCACATAGTGTTTCCTATATACCACATGGCTCCTATATACTACGTGGCCTGTGCTATATACTTTGTGGCTGCTATATACATACATAAATACATATTCTAGAATACCCGATGCATTAGAATTGAGCCACCATCTAGTTATTAATATTTGCCAAATGCAAGAATAATGAGAGAGAGAGAGAGAAACATTTTAAGTCATTTTTATTAATTACTGCAGAGTCAAAAGTTTACATACATTTCATTAGTATTTGATACCATTGCCCTTAAACTGAATGACTTGGGTCAAACATTTGGGATATCCTTCCACAAGCTTCTCACAATAGTTGGTTGGAATTTGAGCCCATTTCTTCTGACAAAACTGGTGTGACTGATCAAGGTTTGTAGGTCGCCTTGCTCGCACCTGCCTTTTTAGCATTGCCCATAAATTTTCAATAGGATTGAGATCAGGGTTTTGTGATGGCCACTCCAAAACATTGACTTTGTTATCCTTAACCCCTTAATCCCTCATGGCCGACCCCACACAGGGGTCGGGTCGGGTTTCATGAAACCCGACTTTGCCAAAAGTCGGCGACTTCTGAATCTGGCCGACCCGTTTCGCTCAACCCTAGTCTCCACATTCCTCCTTTATTATCTCCATACGTGCAAGGAGGGGTATACATAATAAAAACAAGTACAATAATCTTAAACAATGCAAGTCATAACTGGTACAGGAGGAGAGAGGACCCTGCCCGCGAAGGCTCACAATCTACAAGGGATGGGTGAGAATACAGTAGGCGAGGGTAACCCCACTAGGGTTAGGGTTGGGGCTAGGATTAGAGTTTGGATTATATTTACGGTTGGGATTAGGGTTAGGGGTGTGTCAGGGTTAGGGCTGTGGTTAGGGTTATGGTTGGGATTAGGGTTAGGGGTGTGTTGGAGTTAGGGGTGTGGTCTAACTGTCCCACTAGTTAACCCCTTCAGTGAACACCATAAAAAAATAAGGCAAAAAACAACGCTTTATTATCATACTGCCGAACGAAAAGTGGAATAGCACGCAATCAAAAAGACAGATATAAATAACCATGGTACTGCTGAAAACGTCATCTTGTCCCGCAAAAAACGAGCCACCAAACAGTGTCAGCGAAAAAATAAAAAAGTTATAGTCCTCAGAATAAAGTGATGCAAAAATAATTCTTTTCTCAATAAAATAGTTTTTATCGTATGAAAGCGCCAAAATATAAAAATATGATATAAGTGAGGTATCGCTGTAATCATACTGACCCAAAGAATAAAACTGCTTTATCCATTTTACCAAACGCTGAACGGTATAAACCCCCCCCCAAAAGAAATTCATGAATAGCTGGCTTTTGGTCATACTGCCTCACAAAAATCGGAATAAAAAGTGATCAAAAAATGTCACATGCCCAAAAATGTTACCAATAAAAACGTCAACTCGTCCCACAAAAAACAAGACCTCACATGACTCTGTGGACCAAAATATGGAAAAATTATAGCTCTCAAAATGTGGTAACACATAAAAATATTTTTGGTAATAAAAAGCATCTTTTAGTGTGTGACAGCTGCCAATCATAAAAATCCGCTAAGAAACCCGCTATAAAAGTAAATGAAACCCCACTTCACCACCCCCTTAGTTAGGTAAAAAATAAAAAAATTTAAAAAATGTATTTATTTCCATTTTCCCATTAGGGTTAGCGCTAGGATTAGGGCTAGGGTTAGGGTTAGGGCTAGGGTTAGGGCTAGGGTTAGGGCTAGGGTTAGGGCTAGGTTTAGGGTTGGGGCTAGGGTTGGGGCTAGGGTTGGGTCCAGGGTTAGGGTTGGGGCTAGGGTTATGGCTAGGGTTAGGGTTTGGGCTAGGGTTGGGGCTAGGGTTAGGGCTAGGTTTAGGGTTGGGGCTAGGGTTGGGGCTAGGGTTGGGTCCAGGGTTAGGGTTGGGGCTAGGATTAGGGCTAGGGTTAGGGTTAGGGCTAGGGTTAGGGCTAGGGTTAGGGCTAGGTTTAGGGTTGGGGCTAGGGTTGGGGCTAGGGTTGGGTCCAGGGTTAGGGTTGGGGCTAGGGTTATGGCTAGGGTTAGGGTTTGGGCTAGGGTTAGGGCTAGGGTTAGGGATGGGGCTAGGATTAGGGTTAGGTTTGGGGCTAGGGTTAGGGTTTGGATTACATTTATGGTTGGGATTAGGGTTAGGGGTGTGTCAGGGTTAGGGGTGTGGTTAGTGTTATGGTTGGGAATAGGGTTAGGGGTGTGTTGGAGTTAGGGTTGTGGTTAGGGTTGAGGTTAGGGGTGTGGTTGAGATTAGGGGTTTGCTTGGGTCAGGGTTTAAGTTAGAATTTGCGGTTTCCACTGTTTAGGCACATCAGGGCTCTCCAAACGCGGCATGGCGTCCGATCTCAATTCCAGCCAATTCAGCATTGAAAAAGTAAAACAGTGCTCCTTCCCTTCCGAGCACTCCCGTGCACCCAAACAAGGGTTTACCTCAACATATGGGGTATCAGCGTACTCAGGACAAATTGGACAACAACTTCTGTGGTCCAGTTTCTCTTGCTACCCTTGGGAGAATAAAAATTTTGGGGCTAAAAAAACATTTTTGTGGGACAAAAATTATTTTTTATTTTCACGGCTCTGCGTTGTAAACTGTAGTAAAATATTTGGGGTTCAAAGTTTTCACAACACATCTAGATAAGTTCCTTGGGGGTCTAGGTTCCAATATGGGGTCACTTGTTGGGGGTTCCTACTGTTTAGGTGCATTAGGGGTTCTGCAAATGCAATGTGACATCTGCAGACCATTCCATCTAAGTCTGCATTCCAAGTGGCGCTCCTTCCCTTCCGAGCTCTGCCACGTGCCCAAACGGTGGTTACCTTTTTGTGAAAAAAAAAAGAATTTTTATTTTTACCGCTCTGCGTTACAAACTGTAGTAAAATTCTTGGGGGTTCAAAGCTCTCACAACTAGTGTTGAGCATTCCGATACCGCAAGTATCGGGTATCGGCCAATATTTGCGGTATCGGAATTCCGATACCGAGTTCCGATATTTTTGCGATATCGGGAATCGGTATCAGGATCCATATTCATGTGTAAAGTAAAGAATAAAAATAAAAAATATTGATATACTCACCCTCGGACGCGCCCTGGTTGAAACCGCTGTAACCGGCAGTCTCCCCTCCTAAGAGTGAGCGAGTGAAGGACCTGCGATGACGTCGTGGCTTGTGATTGGTCGCGTGAGCAGTCACATGAGCGGTCACGCAACCAATCACAAGCCGCGACGTCATCGAAGGTCCTTCACCCTGCATTCTTAGGACCAGAGGCTGCCGGTTACACCGCTTATAGCCAGGGGCCGTCCGAGGGTGAGTATATCGATATTTTTTTTATTTTTATTCTTTATTTTTTACATGAATATGGATCCCAGGGCCTGAAGGACAGTTTCCTCTCCTTCAGACCCTGGGAACCATTACAGGATACCTTCCGATATTTGCGTCCCATTGACTTGTATTGGTATCGGATATCGGTATCGGCAATATCCGATATTTTTCGGATATCGGCCGATACAATCCAATGCCGATACTTTCAAATATCGGACGGTATCGCTCAACACTACTCACAACACATCTAGATAAGATCCTTAGGGGGTCTACTTTCTAAAATGGTGTCACGTGTGGGGGGTTTCAATGTTTATGCACATTAGTGGCTCTCCAAACGGACATGGCGTCCCATCTCAATTCCAGCCAATATTGCATTGAAAAGTCAAATGGCGCTCCATCCCTTCCAAGCTCTGCCATGCGCCCAAACAGTGGTTTACCCCCACATATGGGGTATCGGGGTACTCAGGACAAATTGTACAACAAAGTTTTGTGTCCATTTTCTCCTGTTACCCTTGGTAAAATAAAACAAATTGGAGCTGAATTAAATTTTTTGAGAAAAAATATTTAAAGTTCATTTTTTTTAAACATTCCAAAAATTCCTGTGAAACACCTGAAGGGTTAATAAACTTCTTGAATGTGGTTTTGAGAACCTTGAGGGGTGCAGTTTTTAGAATGGTGTCACACTTAGTTATTTTCTATCATATAGACCACTCAAAATGACTTCAAATGTGATGTTGTCCCTAAAAAAAATGGTGTTGTAAAAATGAGAAATTGCTGGTCAACTTTTAACCCTTATAACTCCCTATCAAAAAAAAATTTTTTTTTCAAAAATTGTGCTGATGTAAAGTAGACATGTGGTAAATGTTACTTATTAAGTATTTAGTGTGACATATCCCTGTGATTTAAGGGCATAAAAATTCAAAGTTGGAAAATTGCGAAATATTCAAAATTTTTACCAAATTTCTGTTTTTTTCACAAATAAACGCAGGTAATATCAAAGAAATGTTACCACTATCACGAAGTACAATATGTCTCGAGAAAACTGTCAGAATCACCAGGATCCATTGAAGTGTTCCAGAATTATAACCTCATAAAGCAACAGTGGTCAGAATTGTAAAAATTCTCTCTTTTTCCTCCAACCGTAAAGATGATAGTCATTATGCCCAAAAAGTTCAATTTCAGTTTCATCAGACCACAGGACATGTCTCCAAAAAAAAATATCCTTTGTGCATTTGCAAACATTAATCAGGATTTGTTATGCTTCTTTTGGAGCAATTGCTTTCTCCTGTCAGAGAGGCCTTTCAGTCCATGTTGATACAGTACTCGTTTCACTGAGGATATTTACACAATCTTACCAGCTTCCACCATCATTTACACAATGTCTTTTGCTTTTTTTTTTGATGACAGGCATATGTCAGACCAAAGCACATTTATCTCTGGGGCACAGAACCGATCTCCTTCCTAAGTGGTATTGTTAGGGGTCGAGTTCCCGCTTCTGCACAGGGGGAATCTCGAGCCACCTCCGCTGTGGTTTCCCATTCTTGTCCAGTCGCAGTGGAGTCTGCTCAGCAAAGACGTCAGTCCCAGCATCTTGCTCATTCTCACTCTGTTCTGAGAGTTACTGCTGCTTCTCCAGAAGGATGCTCAAGGTCGGAAGCATCCATGCTTCTTCTTCTCTAAGACCTTCTCGCCAGCGGAGAGAAACTAATCCATCGGGGATAGGGAGCTGCTAGCAATGAAGTTGGCCTTTTCAGAGTGGAGACATCTTCTGGAAGGTGCGCGGTTTCCCTTCCAGGTGTACACTGACCACAAAAATTTGGTCTACTTACAAACAGCCCAGTGGTTAAATTCTCGCCAAGCCAGATGGTCCTTGTTCTTTTCCCGGTTCCACTTTTCTCTTCATTTTCTCGCCGGGGAGAAAAATATTCGTGCTGATGCTCTCTCTCGCTCCCTTATGTCAACTGAAGAGGAGGAAGAGGAGCCTCGGCTTATTGTTCCTTCTGAGAGCCTGAGAACCGTAGCGCCGGTTTCGCTTGAGTCTGTGCCTCCGGGCAAGACTTTTGTGCCCATTAATTTGCGACCGGAGGTTCTCTCTTGGGCTCATTTGTCCAGAGTGGGTGGACACTTTGGGACAAAGAGAACATCTGAGCTACTGGCGAGGACGTACTGGTGGCCGCATATGGTCCGGGATGTCAGGGATTATATTCTGGCGTGTGTCTCCTGCGCCAAAAATAAATCTCCGCGTCAAAGGCCAGCTGGGTCGCTCTATCCCTTGCCGGTGGCAGATAGGCCCTGGGAGATGGTCGGGATGGACTTTGTCGTGGGTTTGCCCAAGTCTCGCGGCTGTACCATCATTTGGGTCATCACCGATCATTTCTCGAAAATGGTGCATTTGGTGCCGCTACCACGGTTACCTTCTGCACGGGCCTTGGCTGCGTTGTTCATTAAGCACATCTTCCGCCTACATGGTATGCCTGACAAAATTGTCAGTGACCGGGGTCCCCAGTTTGCGTCTCGGTTCTGGAGAGAGCTATGTCGTCTTCTCAGTATTGAGTTGAATCTCTCTTCCGCTTATCATCCCAAGACGAATGGGTTGGTAGAGAGGGCCAACCAGACCTTGGTCACATACCTGCGACATTTTGTTTCAGCCAGGCAGGATGACTGGGCATCCTTGCTATCATGGGCAGAGTTTGCGCTGAACAACGCCGTAGCCGACTCCACTGGACAAACCCCATTCCTCCTCAACTATGGTCAGCATCCACGGGTACCTGTGCCTATGCCCGTGTCTTCCGCAGACTCCAGGGTGGCAGACTGGGCTGTGGAGGCATGGGATATTTCGGACCGCACTCAGGATGCCATTCGGGCCTCTAAGGAGAGAATGAGGTCCTCCGCCGATGCTCATCGGCGCCCCGCTCCGACCTTTGCTCCTGGCGACTTGGTGTGGCTCTCCGCCCGTAACATCAGGCTGCGAGTTGAGTCCACTAAATTTGCTCCTCGCTACTTGGGTCCCTTCAAGGTCCTCGAACAGGTTAATCCTGTGGTCTACCGTCTGGCTCTTCCTCCACGCCTTGGTATCACCGACACCTTTCATGTGTCCCTCCTTAAGCCCGAATACATGTCCCGGTTTTCTGAGTCATCTGCCAGGACATCGGGTTCCTCTACGGACGATTTTGAGGTGAACGCTATCTTGGGGTGCAAGGTGGTACGTGGCAAAAAATTTTTTTTGGTGGACTGGAAGGGTTACGGCCCTGAGGATAGGTCCTGGGAGCCTGCTGAGCACATTCGGGCTCCGCAGCTCATTGCTGCCTTCGAACGTAGCGAGGCCCAAGGAGGGGGGGCCCTAGGGGGGGTAATGTTAGGGGTTGAGTTCCCGCTTCTGCACAGGGGGAATCTCGAGCCACCTCCGCTGCGGTCTCCCATTCTTGTCCAGCCGCAGTGGAGTCTGCTCAGCAAAGACGTCAGTCCCAGCGTCTTGCTCATTCTCACTCTGTTCTGAGAGTTACTGCTGCTTCTCCAGTCTCTGCCATTAAAGTCAGTGCTGGTCAGCAGCGAGCGGACTTCTCTGGGACAAAGTCCTTGTCTGCACGTACTGAGCATGCCCAGGGTAAGATCTCCCGTTGGAGATCGAGGGTCATGTGCTCAGGCTCTGCAGCACATTCCATTGGTCCTCTTGGCAGGTCTTGGAAGGGCAAAGGTGCTGTGGCCACTTCCTGTGCTGCTGCTATATAAACTGCGCATGACCGCACGGCCATGCGCTAGTATTGTCTTTCAATCGCTAATGTGTGTATGTTGTGAGTGCAAGTCGTCCTTGGATACCCCTACCCTATTGAATGACTGTTCACGGAAGGTGTATGGCTGCTACCTAGCGCCCGACTTATCCTACAGCACTAGTCACACATTATAGTGTCCACTTGCTGTGACCGCCAGTACGGCGCCATGCACTTCCTCTGTGCTTTCCTTACCCAAGCCTGGGTGGTTAGTGGCGTTCGTCAGTGCGGCACTGCATGCACTCTTGTGCCTTAATTGCTCTTCAGTTTCCTTACACACCCAGTTGCGGTGTTGTGCCAGCAAGGGTCTAATCGGACTTTAATCCTAGTTGGGGTTGAGTTCGCTGACTACTTGCTCGCGCTTTAGGTGCGGTACCGCGGTCCTAAGCCTTAACAGGATTGCTTCTTTCACGCTGGGTGAGGTTAACCCACGCGTGTATACTTTAGTGTACCGCCATATAGTCTGCTAATTGCTAGCAGCAGGTTTTCACCTGCACGGTGGACCCCGGACTGCGAACGCATCTATACCATCTGTCTTGGTGCGTTCCGCCAGTCCTAACAGGTATGGTGGCTGGACATTTCCATCTTGCTTGTACTTGCATTTAGTCACTAAGTAACAAATTTTTACTTATTTTTTGTTCCAGGGTCCAAAGTGTGTTTTCCTAACCCAATATGCCTAAAACAAATAGAAAATATTTGTTGTTCCACAAAAACTTTGCATCTGTGATCAGCACAATGAAATTTTGAAATTTGTCTGTTTTCGGGAAAATTTTCTATTTGCATTCAATACTGAGTAGTCTTCTAGAATATTGTTGAAGTGCTAGAATTGTGCAGAAGTTTCTTCAATATTCCAGAATCATCTAGACATTTCTAGAAACCATTAGAACTTTCTAAGACGCACTCCGACTGTTCAATATTAGACATAAAAGTATAAAAGCACAGGTGACTCGAACCAACATTCTGGATTATGTTATTGCTGAGTAAGAGAATAACGAATCATAGTTAAAGAGCAATTATTTGTTTTAGATAGCACCAAGAGGTTGTTTGCGCCCAGCAGATGCATTTTGCTACATGTGTGGACAATTTATAAAGACTAGAGCGAGAAAGTATTCTGTGAAAGCATGTCGTAAGATGTGCAAGGCCTACAAGGCATATTTTGGCATGCCTGTCAGGGATCAAGACAAGTCCTGGGCACCGCATTTCACATGCAAATATAGCAAGAAAACTCTTGAAGTTAAGGTGAACAATTGTTGCTCTTTAAATGGCTTAAAGGCACCATCACTTTATAGACAATCATCTTGGCTGGCTCATACATAAATTTGACTTGCAACTATTTAGCGTTCTGCACATTCTTGTCATTCCATTGAATCGTTACTGTTTTGCTCCTGGGGTGCAAAAATATTTTTCTTCATGGGTACTACAAAATATAACCTGTTCACAAATTTCCTAATAGCTTAGTGTATTATACTGTAGGTAGATTCCCAAGTGAAAGGTCATTGGTTTGAATCGAGAAGCAGCCATGAAGAGGATTTCCTAAGAAAAGAGAAACAGCATCATCCAGCTCATCGATAGCAAAATTTTGCCATCAAAAAGTTGTCTCAACCCAGAGTCTTTCAGCAGAGGTGGCTCGTATGCTTTATAATAGTGAGACCACAGACATCGATGCAAGCACCGTGTGGCGCACATTACACAAGTCTCGAATGTTGGCCCAAAAAAGGTGAAGAGGCTTCAACTTCAATATTGTAATAAGAAGCATTGGTTCAAATTTGCACACAAGTACAAAAAGTGAACTTTTAAAGATTTGGAACTGATGATTTGGAGCGATGACGCAAAAGTCAATAGACTATGCTCTGATAGGTAAAAATTAATGATGAGCAAATATATTCAGCACGATTCGCTACTTAGCTGAATAGTACACGATTTGGGCTATTTGATACTCGGCGAGTAACTTGGTATTCGCCTCTTTATACTCGAGTGACCCACCCAGCATGTTTGGCACTTTATTTGCTTGCAAATCACAGTAATGCTGGCACCATCTTTGGTGTCGCATTATTGTGATTGGCTGCCCGAACACCGGGTGTTTGAAGCGCTGTCTTGTGCATGACAAACAACGCTTCTGATTGGCAGTGAAATCATTACCGCCAGTCTGACAGCTGTCAAAAGACAGTGTGAACCCATAGCTGTAAGGTATTAATCCCACAGCTGTGAGGTATAAAGTTCACCTCCAGTCACAGGTGTCAGCTGAAGGGACTACAGCTTCCATCAGCCTACAACAGTTGCCGCTTAAAACAGTGCGAGCAGGAGCGGCTGATGGACGTATTCATCAACCAGCACCTGCACTGTAAAGAAATAATAAAAAAGAGGGTTCCCCTGTATATTTGATAACCAGCCAGGGAAAACTCACAGCTGGGGGCTGCAACCTCCTGCTCTCAGCTTCAGCAAGTCTGGTGTCAAGAATAGATGGGTCCCCATGCTGTGTTTTTTAATTATTATACCAGCCTTGGTAAAACAGTCAGCAGGGGGCTGGTATTCTCAGACTGGTAAGGGGCCATTGATATAGGCCCTAACATCCAAAAAATATCAGCCCGCAGCTGCCTAGAAAAGGCACATCTATTAGATGTGCCAGTTCTTGCTCTTTGCCTGGCTCTTCCCACTTGCCATGCAGCGGTGGCAAGTGGGGTTCATATTTGTGAGGTTGATGTCACCTTTGTATTGTCAGGTAACAGCAAGCCCACGGCTTAGTAGTGGAGACTGAGGCGTCTATAAGACACCTATCCATTACTAATCCTATAGTTATATTGTAAATAAAGACACAGCCAGAATAATGTACTTTATTAGAAATAAGACTAAACACACTTTACCTTTTTTATTTAAAAATAACAAACACATTTATACATACCTAACACCTAATTCCACCGAATCCCTCATCATCTGTAATAAATTAAAAATAAAAAGCAACAATATCCCTCACCTCTTCATCATTCTATCCCATGTCGTAATCCATGTCTTGGGGATAACCAGTTTTCAACCTGAGCAGTGCCAAAAGACGACTGTACAGGCTGAGAACCACTGGTGAATGAGCTGTTGTGAGCGCAGCCTCAATGACCAGTGGTGCCATCATCGAGGTTACCACAGGACACTGAGGCTGTGTTCCCAGCCAGGCTGAACTGCGGTGACCTCAGCACCATGGGAAAAAGTCATTGATGCGGTCACCTCAGTTCAAGCTCAGTGACTTCACTGCTGATCACTGTTAGAAATAATGGCTCTGGCAAGGAGAGAGAAAATTGGAAGCCCCAAAAATGAAAAAGGGCTGTGGCATGAAGGGGTTAAAAAACATTTATGATAAGCTGTATCTATGCTTTTTCCTATAATATTCTATACTTTTTTGCAAGTGAAATATTTCAGCATAATCTACTATTTTATCCCCTTTCTGCCATCCAACATACTATTCCGTCCATGTGACCTGGGCACTAATTCCCATAGACGGAATAGTACCTCACATGCGATCAGCTGCGCTCACGGGGGAGAGCGGCCAATCACAGCCGGGTGTCAGCTGATTTTCACAGCTGACACCTGGTACTATGTGCCAGGAGTGGCCACGGACTGCTCCCGGCACTTTAACCCCTTTAACACTGCGATCAAACAAGATTGCAGCGTTCCGGTGGCATAGCGAAGCATCGTGCCGGGACTGGGCTCAATGCATGCTTCCCTGAGACCCTCAGAACAATGCAATGTGATTGCTTTGTTCCGAAGGTCTCCTCCCTGCAGGCCCCCGGATTTAAGATGGCTGCGGGGTCCTTCCAGGAAGGTGGTTTTCTCAGAGCCTGCTGAGAGCAGCTGCTGAGAAGCCTCCTACATTGCCTGTCAGATCGCTGATCTGACACAGTGCTGTGCAAAGTGTCAGATCATCGATCTGACTTTATACAGTGATGTTCCACCCTGGGACAATGTAAAAAAGTTAAAAAAAAATTAGCATGTGTAAAAAGATTATTTAAAAAAAAACGTAAAGAAAAAAATATTATTCAAACATTTCTTTATGTAAATTAAAAAAAACAAAAACAATAATAGTACACATATCACCGCATCTGAAACCTCCTGACCTATAAAACTGTCCCACTAGTTAACCCCTTCAGTGAACACCATAAAAAAACGAGGCAAAAAACAATCCTTTATCATCTTACCACTTAACAAAAAGTGGAATAAAACGTGATCAAAAAGACGGATATCAATAAACAAGGTACTGCTGAAAATGTCATCTTGTCCTGCAAAAAACGAGCTGCCATAGAGCATCATCAGCGAAAAAATAAAAAAAGTTATAACTCTCAGAATAAAGCGATGCAAAAACAATTATTTTTAATATAAAATAGTTTTTATTGTATAAAAGCGCCAAAACTTAAAAAAAGTGAGGTAACACTGTAATCATACTGACCCGAAGAATAAAATCGCCTTATCAATTTTACCACATGTGGAACAGTATAAATGCCCCACCCAAAAGAAATTCATGAGTTGCTGGTTTCTGTTCATTCTGCCTCCCAAAAATTACAATAAAAAGCGATATAAAAATGTCATGTGCCCGAAAATGGTACCAATAAAAATATCAACTCGTCCCACAAAAAACAAAAGCTCACATGACTATGGAAAAATTATAGCTCTCAAAATGTGGTGATGCAAAAACTATTTTTTGCAATAAAAAGCGTCTTAAGGTGTGACAGCTGCCAAACATGAAAAACCGATATAAAAACTTGCTATAAATATTAAATTAAACCCCCCTTTATCACTCCCTTAGTTTGGGAAAAATAATAAAATAAAAAAAAATGTGTTTATTTCCATTTTTCCATTAGGGTAAGGGGGCTAAAGTTAGGCTTAGGGTTGGGGCTAAAGTTAATGTTAGTGTTGGGGCTAAAGTTATGGTTAGGGCTGGAGCTAAAGTTAAGGTTAGTGTTAGGGCTAAAGTTAGGGTTTGGGGCTAAAGTTAGAGTTGTGGCTAAAGTTAGGGTTAAGGGTGTGGCTAAAGTTAGGGTTATTGTTGGGATTAGGGTTAGGGTTGAGATTAGAGTTAGGGTTGGGATTAGGGTTAGGGGTGAGTTGGGGTTAGGGGTGAGTTGGGATTAGGGTTGAAGTTAGAATTGGGGGGCTTCCACTGTTTAGGCACATCAGGGGCTCTTCAAATGTGACATGGCGTCCGATCTCAATTCCAGCCAATTCTGCGTTGGAAAAGTCAAACGGTGCTCCTTCCTTCCGAGCTCAACTGTGCACCCAAACAGTGGTTTACCCCCATATATAGGGTATCAGTGTACTCAGGACAAATTGGACATCAACTTTTGGGGTCCAATTTCTCCTGTTACCCTTGGGAAAATAAAAAAACATTGGATCTGAATTACATTTTTGGTGAAAAAAATTTAAATGTTCATTTTTTTAAAACATTCCAAAAATTCCTGTGAAGTATCTGAAGGGTTAATAAACTTTTTGATTGTGGTTTTGAGCACCTTGAGGGGTGTAGTTTTTAGAATGGTGTCACTTTTTGGTATTTTCTATCATATATACCCCTCAAAGTGACTTCAAATGTGACGTGGTCCCTAAAAAAAAAGGTTTTGTAAAAATGAGAAATCGCTGGCCAACTTTTAACCCTTATAACTCCCTGACAAAAATAATTTGTGATTTAAGGGCATGAAAATGCAAAGTTGGAAAATTGTGAAATTTTTAAAATTTTTGCAAAATTTCTGTTTTTTTTCACAAATAAACGAAAGTTATATCGAAGAAATTTTACTGCTGTCATGAAGTACAATATGTCATGAGAAAGGAATGTCAGAATAACCAGGAACCATTCAAGCATTACAGAGTTATAACCTCTTAAAGGGACAGTGGTCAGAATTGTAAATATTGGCTCTGTCATTAACGTGCAAACCACCCTCGGGGGGTAAAGGGGTTAATATACTGTTACCCTAGTGTTATATTGTATATAATAATAATCTTTATTTTTAATAATAATCTTTATTTTTATATAGCGCTAACATATTCCGCAGCGCTTTACAGGTTGCACACATCATCATCACTGTCCCCGATGGGGCTCACAATCTAAATTCCCTATTAGTATGTCTTTGGAATGTGGGAGGAAACCGGAGAACCCGGAAGAAACCCACGCAAACACGAAGAGAACATACAAACTCTTTGCAGATGTTGTCCTTGGTGGGGTTTGAACCCGAGACTCCAGCGCTGCAAGGCTGCTGTGATATCCACTGCGCCACCGTGCTGCCCGTTATTTATTAACTGTTTGTTCATAGTAATTTTTTCTGTCAATTTCAAAGTCTTAAAGGATGTTTTAACCATAAAATATGACTTGCCAAGCCTTACACATGATCATTTTATTTCCTCTGGATAACTGCTAATTACTAATGAATATGGGAAGATTATTCATCGTGTAGTAACTTTATAGAATACATTTACTAGAAGGAAATGTGATTGTTCCTCTGGAAAGACATTCTTTGGCTATATCTACGAGTAACGATTTAGATACCTTAGTATGTTATTTGATATTCAAATATGCTTATGTGGAAATACCAACGAGAGGAAATGTACTGCAAAATGAAATAGCACAGGATAGATTACAGGAACTTGGATGAAAAGCCACTCAGGATCCTGCTCAAAAGATTACTATCAGATTTATCATAGAGAAATCCCATTGCTTGTAATTTGCTTTCCTTACTTTGATAAATGTATTTTTCCAATTGGTTTGCGGAATGTTAAATGCATAGACCAAGTCTAGAAATTTGAAATATTTCTTAGATTAAAGAAAGATTTATTTTTTTTAGCATTTTAATTTCTTTAGCAGCTCATGTCTGTTCCTATAACGAGCTCAAGACATTTAATAAAATAAGCCTAGAGAAAAAACTGAGAGTAAGAATATTTTTACTACCAAAAGAAACGAGTGTTTTGATCATAACTTAGGTTAATTCAGACATTCGGATTACATTCATGCAATGGATAGAACACGCATCCATATAGTCTATTAGACTATGTCCATATGTCCATGCAAAACACAAGTTATATGCATTTTTTTTCCAGCAGCAAAAGCACCAATGCAAGTGTATGTGTTACGCTCACTGACTGGTGGGCGTGAGCTCGGGGGTTTTGTGGCCCCACTGTGCCACAAACCAGACTACCCTGGAAGGGGCGTGACTATAACAGCTGCCTGGGTTTTCACTGGAGCCTCTGATGGTGAGGACAGGCTTGTGCAGCAGGCAGCTGCTACTCCAGGGTGGTGTCTGGCTGTGGCTGCTGATCCCACTTAGGAGACAGGAACACCAGGATTGGTGCGGGCATTAGGCAGGACTGGCAGAAGAGCACGGCTGGAACACAGACGAGTAGGCTGGCACGGCTGAGACAGGGCTGGCAGAGACACGGCAGAGAACACAGGGCTGGCTAGGACAGCAGGAACACAGGACTGGAAGGCAGGGCAGGAACGGCAGGACTGGCAGGAACACAGGATTGGGAGGCACGGCAGAGAACACAGGACTGGTTGATGTGGTATATGAAGGAACAGGTAAGGGCCTGTTCACACTGGACGTGCAGGTACAGATTTGTAGTTTGGAACACAGGGGTGGCATAGATACGGCAGAGAACACAGGGCTTGCTAGGACGGCAGGAAACACAGGACTGGTTGAGGTGTTGTATGAATCAGGCTGCACTCTGATGACACCCGAGTGCAGTCCTATTGTGAGTGTGATGAAGGAACAGGTAGGGACCTGTACACACAGAAGAAGCAGGTACGGAAACAAGCCAGAAAGAAAGGAGACTAGCAGAAAGGAATGAGATATGAAGAAACAGGGACCTGTTCACACAGGAGAGGAGTGCAAGACTGCAGATAGGAGTGGAAAAGCAGCAAGAGATAGTGAAGCAACAAAAGCTGAGCAGAGCCACAAAGAAAGTGGAGAGAAGCTGCAGCAAGAGATACTGCAGAAGCTAAGCAGAGTGAAACCGCAAGGATTGCAGAGAGGAACTGCAGCAAGAGGTTTCTGCAGCAACGGGAGCAGAGCTGAGTAGAACAGAGCAGAACCGCAGGAGTGCGGAGCAGCAGTAAAGCCACCAAGATACAGAGCAGGCAGAGCCGCTAGAGTGCGGAAAGTAAGCAGTAAGAGAGCACAAGGAAAGACACAGCAGGGAAGATAGCCACAGACAAGGAGACCGAGATAAGACTAAGTACAGACAAGGCAATGGAAAAAGACACAAGGACAAAGACACAGGGACAAAGACACTGGGACCAGGATATACAGCCTCCTGGAGGGCGGGAAACAAGCTCAAGGCAATAGCCTCCAGAGAGGGAGAACTCAAAACAAGGCCAGGCAAACTCAGCAGCCAAACACTAACTGAGCTAACACATTGCACAGGCCCAGAGCACAGGGTGGAGCTGCACTATATACAGGAGGCCTCTTAGTAATTGGTCAGGAACTGATTGGACAGGTGCACCTGATTCCTATAAGAACCAGAGAGTTCAGGTGCCGCCCCCTATACACATAGCCATGAAGCATGCACAGAGCAGAGGAACAGACTATGGAGCTGGCAAGAAACAGAAACCACATCATGGCCTGGAGCAGTGGGTAAGATTGTGTGAGAGATGTGAGGCCATGACGTGATGCCAGCAGAGTTGTTACAGTATGGCTCCGTGCAAAACACGTAGAGCAAATGAATGCCATGCACGTGCAATCTGTGTGCTGCAGGTATTAAACATTACAAAGTGTAAGAGAAGATTCATAATTAATTTTTTATCCATCCATGAGAAACAATAATGACACACCGATGATAAAAATGGACTCATGGATCAAACACTGATGACACACTGATCCAAAACAATAATGACACATTATCATTTTCTCACATATGTGTTTAACCAAGGACATGTGAATCAGACCTACATTGATCTTTTACAACTAATTGGTTATTCCAGGCTTTTAGAATGTATGTATTTTCCTTAGGTAAGATTATCAAGATCACATTGGTAAGTCTCTGGACTTGGTACTATAGATTATCAAAATGATTAAATGCAAATTATATTTGTGTCGATTTCTACAAAATTTGCAAAAGCTCGTGAATTCAAACAATTTGCGACTAAATAAAAAGCAACCATTTACTCATTGCAGAAAATTGCCATCAGCTAGAGAAAGCTCACAGGAACTCAGAAATGATTGTGTAGAGTTCTCCAAAATGCCTTGCATGTTTTACAACGTGATATAGTGCAACCAAATAGGAATGACAATTATAGTCTGTATAAAAGTCTTAGCAAGGAATTCAGCAGCCATTTTAGGGTGATTTAGGGTAGTAACTGGATGCTAGATCTCACAGTTCAGCAATACATAAAGGAAAATTAATAAAACATTAGACAAATACTCCAGGTAATAATGTGTGCTATAACAGCAGCACTGAAGAAGATGAGCAAATAGTCTGTGACCAAAACAAAGATTCAATTGATAGGGAAAAAGCGAAAGAAAAATGTGCAGCAGCAGTGCCAGACACAGTGTAAGCATTTGTAGCAGGCATTTGTCCTGTTACGTTTAAATTACCATTACAATTTTTTTTAATGCACTAGAAAGCAGCAAGCAAGATAGAACAATACTTTGTGCAGAAAACAAAATCTTTAGTCAGTATCAGTCAGAGATGGTTGTTTACTTGTTACAAGTGACTGTGCTGACTTTTGCTTTTCTTCTGCAATTGTTTTTGTGAAGGTGTTTCTTAAAAACTAACAAGAAAATTTCCCAAATTACAGACATTTAATCAAAGGTGTAACTGGGGGGGGGAGCTGGTGAGGCATCTGTCGGGCTGCCTAATGCAGCTGTCCAAGATGACTATCGGTGACTGATTCAACCATTCTCTGAACCATCTGTCAAGCTGACAATTGGCTCACAGAAGGTGCAGCACTTGCTACCAGTGAACAATTTTAGTTGTGTCTTTCAGATGTGAGTTCAATTGATCGCTGGGTCTGAGCGATGTCAGCAGTATGATCAGGTCATGTGACCATACTGCTGACATCACTCACCGATGCTCTGAGGCGAACACAGAACTTTGCTGGTAAGTTCTTCAGACCCATGGAGCTGAAGACACCTAAGTAACGAGAGAGATTTAGTGTGTATGGGAGATTTAAATGTATGTAGGAAGATTTAGTGGGGGGGATTCAGTGTGAGGGCAGATTTAGTGTGTAAAGATATTTAACATTTTTAATTAGATTGGTCATTTTGATTAATATTTTTTCTTATTTTTTTCTTTATTTTGTGATTTTTTTAATATTATTACAATTTTCATTATTTTGTTTACTTTTTTACATAGTCCCAGGATGAGATATCAACTTCAAACTGACAGATCGCTGATTTAATACTTTGCAATGCTTCTGCAGCAGCTGACATGCATGGTGGAGGCATGTTAGCTTGTGCTCTGAGCATGAGCTGACAGGTCACCATCCCTGGGTGACCCCATGGCGACCTTCGGTCACCATAGGGGCTATCAGCATAACACAATTGCATCATTGTGCTGAAGGGGCACAGAGGGAGCTTCCTCCCTCTGTGGTGCCCCTCAATGTCGCTGTCACTATTGATAGTGGCATCACAGGGGTTAACCGCATGCAATTGGTGCTAGCACCGATAGTGCATATTGCTGCAGGGTTTCAGCTCTCCCATGACGCCGTATACGTTTTATGTCAGGAAGAGGTTAAAGGGGTTGTCGTAAGATCAAAGTAGACTTTAATCAATAAATCTTGCAATAAAAATAAGTTTCATAATTGGATGTAAAAAAATGTTCCTGTTCTTAATCTTATATGTGTCCCAGCTATGTATTGCGTAATGTGCTGCCATTTCCTACCTTAGTATTGTAAAATCTATCTTCACTGAATACAGGTTTTACTGGAGGATTGAGAATTTTGAGAATAACTGATCAGTCCTGGCAGAGAAAGATGCTGATTTCTTTCATAAAATATATTACAAATTTGCCTAATTTCATGTGTACTATTGATGCATATGAAAAAATGAAAATTATGATTTCTTTTAAAGGTACATTTCTTGTATTGTTTATAAGAAAATGCATTAAAAATTGCATCACAGCAACATTATGTTTTATTATGTATCGAACATCCATAAAATACCCATTGATTAAGACTGGCATTTTGTAAACTAATCTTAATGAAGAGTGTGTTGGCTTAAGATGCGCCAAATTCATGAAAAGAAAATTGATACATTTGGTGCATCTTTCCACTGCCATGTGCCGCCACAAAAAATAAATCCAGTTTTTCATAAGTTGACCACATTTTGGAAGTAAATTTTGATTTATACTGTATAATAAAACTACTAAAAACTGCTTTGTGAATTGAGTGCCATGTGTCTTTTGCACCAATTAAATACAGGGTCATAAGGATTCAATATCTTCTCTTGGTGCTTCTAAATCATCAAAATAGAAAAATATCATGGTTTTTTTTCTAATTAATTCATCACTCTGTAAACCAAAAGCTTCACATGTCTAGGGGTATTAACTACTCACAAAAAGTTTGGGATATTTGGCTTTCGGGTGAAATTTATGGAAAAAGTAAAAGTTCAGGATACAGTGAAAATTTATCATGAAAGTAGGACCTTTAAGTAGAATCATGTAATGGTAATTTCCTAATCTCAAACTACTTATTGAAACAAAAGCCTAGAACAGCAGTGGGTTTCCCTCCCTCCCATCCCCAAAAATGTAAATGTTTCAAAAACTTGTCATGTGACCTTGAGCATCAATTGTAGCTTGACAACAACTTCTCATGGTGTTCACAAGTCGAGTTATTGTCTTCTGAAGCATGGAATCCTACTCTTCTTGCTGATCAGCCCTCAGGTCATTGACGTTCTGGGGTACAGAATTACAAGCCTCTGCACTCAATAAATTGGAGCATTGTCGTCCATGATAATGAAATTATACCTGTGTTGTTGATGCAGATGCACAATGACTGGATTAATGATGTTATTCAAGTAGTATGGGCTTGTCACTGTACCATTCATAAACTATAGAGTAGTCATTGACTAGACATAACTGCCCACACTATAACTACATAACGACCAAAGGCTTGTCTGGTGAGAACAGCGGCAGATGTATAGCGCTCTCCTTGACACCTCCAAAAATCATTGGTTGACATTGGTCCACTAATCTCTTGTTCAATTCTGAACCCCAAAATGTATTGGGAAATTAATGGATCAAATATTTGCTGTGGATTTTGCCATTAAGCTCTTTGCTAGAGAACAGTAAGTAGTGCAGAAAATACAGAAATTTTGCACAGTTGGACATGTGTATTCAAAAGTTTAGAGATAATCACATTACATTCACCTGTAAAAGTTACAGTGCATTTTAGGATCATGCTGAAATTTCATCCGAAAGCCAAATAGTCCTAACCTTTTGTGAGTAGTGCAAGTATATATAACAGTGAAAAAAAATAATTAAATATGTTTACATTTGAAAATTTAGATAATGTGATGCATCACTGACATTAAAATCCACATAAACTATTAAAACTATAATTTTTTTTAAATAATTCAAATCCAGGTCGTATGTTACCGAGACTGGTGTTGCTACTAGTTGTGACTTTGTAGTGATTTTGAGCTATGTCGTGTGGTGATCATTTGTTGATGTTATCTTGTGCTTATTTTGTCCTTTCAACTCTAAAGGTACCGTCACACATAGCGACGCTGCAGCGATACCGACAACGATCCGGATCGCTGCAGCGTCGCTGTTTGGTCGCTGGAGAGCTGTCACACAGACAGCTCTCCAGCGACCAACAATCCCGAGGTCCCCGGTAACCAGGGTAAACATCGGGTAACTAAGCGCAGGGCCGCGCTTAGTAACCCGATGTTTACCCTGGTTACCATCCTAAAAAGTAAAAAAACAAACGCTACATACTTACCTTCTGCTGTCTGTCCTCGGCGCTCTGCTTCTCTGGTCTGGCTGTGAGCGCCGGGCAGCCAGAAAGCAGAGCGGTGACGTCAGCGCTCTGCATTCCGGCTGACCGACACTCACAGCCAGAGCAGGAGGAGAGCAGAGCACAGCGCTGGAGGACAGACGGCTGTAGGTAAGTATGTAGTGTTTGTTTTTTTACTTTTAGGATGGTAACCAGGGTAAACATCGGGTTACTAAGCGCGGCCCTGCGCTTAGTTACCCGATGTTTACCCTGGTTACCAGCGAAGACATCGCTGAATCGGTGTCACACACGCCGATTCAGCGATGTCTGCGGGGAGTCCAGCGACGAAATAAAGTTCTGGACTTTCTTCCCCGACCAGCGATCTCCCAGCAGGGGCCTGATCGCTGCTGCCTGTCACACTGGACGATATCGCTAGCGAGGACGCTGCAACGTCACGGATCGCTAGCGATATCGTCTAGTGTGACGGTACCTTAACAGATGATGTTAAGTGAATGAAGAAATTAACATTTTCTATTTTAACTGCAAATGTATTTTTTATTTGTTTGGCCTACTTTTATAACTCCATTAATTCCACAATGTTTTACATACATTATTGGCACTGTCCTCATTGGGGCTAACAATCTAATCCTTTTGTTATCCTTGCATTTAAACCAAGAAGCACATCTAGGTTTTCAGTCAGATGGGGATAAATTCAGTTTGGTGCCCCTTTCTATACACAGCTTAAGTTATTTGTGTAGTCATCATGTGAGAGCTCATATTCGATTAGTACACTTCAATTCTTAGTGAAAAACTACAGCCCCTGTTTCATTTAGAAAAGCAAGAAAAAAAGCTAGTCAACACGTGATTGTAAGTATAAAATGTCATATGAGTGGTAATGTGATAGTGTTAGGTGTTGAGTTCCCGCCACTGCACAGGGGGATCTCGAACCATGTCCTCTGCGGTCTCACATCCCTCCACAGCTGCAGAGAAGCCTGCTCAGCAGAGACGTCGGTCCCAGCATCTGGTTCAAGCTGATGCTGAGCATCTGATTACTGCTGCCGTCCCAGGTTCAGCTATAACCAGCATTAATCAAGTCCTGCTTTTTGTCAACTGAGCATGCCTGTGGGATGACCTCTCATTGGAGGTCGGTGGTCCCATGCTCAGGTCCTGATTGCACCACTGGGAAGGTCTCAGAAGTACGCAGCTATAAAAAGTTTGCATGACCGCTCGGCCATGCGCTAGTACAAGCCTAAATTGTGTATATGTGGACGTGTGTATGTAATCTGATGAAAGCTCCTAATTGATCCCCTTCCCTAGCGTTGTTGACTGAGTGTGGCTGATTGGAGCTAACTAGCACCAGATTGTGCCATCCAGCACTAGGCACGAGAATACAGCATCCAAAGCAACGCCCGTCAGTGCTGCGCCATGCGCAAGTAGTGTGCTTTCTTTGCCCAAGTTCAGGGTGGTTAGTGGCATCCACCAGAGCGGCGCTGCACACACTGCGGTAAATCTTTTCTTAGTTTTTCCCTGGCGCCGCAGTTGCGGCGCCGAATGCTAGTGGGTCTAGAGGGTCTCTAACCCCATGTCCTTAGGGCAGGGTCCTGTGACCAAAACACTAGCATTCACTCTGCTGTATTGCGGCCCTGTGATGCAACAAGGTTTGCCTTCTACATACCGGGAGAAGTTAACCCGCGTGTGCTCACGTTATACTGCCATATACTGTCCGTCATTACCAAGCAGCAGGTGTCATCTCTGCACGGTGGACCCCGTGCTGTCAACGCACCTTATATACTCCGCAATATTATTTGATGCGTTCCGCCAGCCCTAACAGATACCTGCTGGAATTTGCAAGCAGAAGCAAATTCTGACTGTGGGTAAATTTTACTCTTTTAGGGTTACCGAAGAGTTTAATTCTATAATTAAAGGAGTTCTCCAGACTTGTGATAAAATTCAGCAGTCACTCCATGTGACTGGAAACTTTTGAATTCTTACAGCCCACTCACTGCACGCTGTCAGGATTCATCAGTGCGCATGCATCAAGAGTGGAGGGATCATGTGAACTTAAGAATGCAATTTGCATATTTCTGGCCACATTCTGGCTAGGCATTCAGGGTTTTGATCAATACAGGTGAATAGAGTGAAGTAGCGGACAGCTATTTGGTATCTAACCCCATGTATTTAAATGTCATACTTGCAGTCACGTAACTTCCTACTCTCACCACTGGCACCAGAGAATTCTGACTGCATGCAGTGCACATGCTGTGAGGATGCAAAATTAGGCAGTCACATAGAGTGACTGCACATATTCATCACAAATCTGGACAATCCCTTCAATGCCCCTAACATAAGTACAGGACTCGTACATCAGTAGAATTCCCATTGTACAGAAATACAGTACCACAACCACCATCGGTACAGTAATACATCACTAGAACCATCATCAGTACATGACCACTTCACCAGGGCCACCATCAGTACAGAAACACATTACCATAATCACAATCAGTCAAAAAATTAAATTACCTGAACCAACATCTGAACAGAATTACAGGCCAAATTCTACTCAAAAGAGGAGGCAAAATGCTGCTCATGGCATATTTCTTGGACCACTGCATCAGGCGGTCCAATTTTGCTCTCTGCCTCCATCTTCCTAGCTTGCACACCCTAGAGACCATTGTAAAAACCATCACAAATTTTGTTTGGCAGCTGCTTGCTCACTTTCTTCCATTTAAAACACATTGACACAGTCATGTGCCAAAGGTAAAAATAGTTATTAAGTGGTATATGTCTCAAGAAACTGTTTAACAAAAAGACATGAGCCCTCTGGAAAATTAGTGCTGGATGTGCAGGAAGTGCCATTAAAGAGGAGAGGCTGCCATCTGCGGGCCAGCCAAAATCAAGCAGTACCAAAGTGTGCTGGAAGATTTGCAAGGGAAAGGACCTTGTGTGCTGGATCATATCAGGTGACCCTCTGTAAGGACTTCCCTGATATAAAAGCCCTGCAGACCTCCAAAAACACTGCTGACACCACCGTGACAGGCCTCAGTGTGGAGTCTGCGCTGTGTCGGGCACCACCTGGCAAGGTCCGGATCCCCCAGAAGATATCCATGAGTACAGCTTATGCTGGTCAGAGCCATAATCTGAGCCCTGCGCTGGTCAAGCCTCTAAAATCTGACTATGCCTGTAAATAGCTGAGGCCTGGTCATCTCTGCCTCAAGCCAGGGAGACTTCCGTCGATGGTCAAGCCGAGAAGAGCTGTGCGGCGACAGCAACAGGAGAGGCACACCTGCAAGAGAGGAGGAACAGCGGGAGTGAGGAGGGCTGTCACTTCTAGCTATCACCTATGGTATGGGGGTCAGCTGGGACTAGGATTACAGGTTGGAAGGGGTCCGGTTGGTGCGTGTGAGGTGTAACGGGCCCAATAGACTATGTTAAGAAGAGACTAGTGGGAGAACCCAGTGACCCCGCTAGGGCCAGAGCTTTAAGTGAGACTAGGAGCACCAATAATGTTAAGTACTAAGAGACTTTCTAGCTTGTTTGTAACATGTTGGGATCCCCTATATTGTTAAATTGCATATGTACTAACCATATTTGTTTAGAAGTTATTGTTACATAAAAAATACCAACAAAACAACCCCTGACTGTTTCCGTCTTATGAACTGTGCGTTGCATCCAGGCACCTGCATTACAACTGTGAGAAGCACTGTTACTTAGTGAGGGATCAGTGAGACAATTCTTCATCAGGAAGTACGGTATAATTCAGGCATGGTTAAAAGGCAGTCCGCTGGCCACATCTGGCTTTTTGGTTGTACCTAACTGGCAAAAAAGATTTAAATCAAATGCTGAATATGGTGCTGCCAATGCTGGCAAGACGTGCTCTCATGCTGGTGTGGGTACTGCCAATCTTTGGAGGTGGTGCTGGCCGTATGGAGCGGCAGTCTGGCTGTGCAGCAGGAGTGTGGGGCTGGCCATGTTAGGCATGGAGGGCTGTGCTGCCAGGGCTGGTGGTGCTAGGAGCCAGTGCTGGGTTTGTATGGCAGTGTGCACCTGACCTTCATGGACATTCAGATTCACAGGTTAGGTGCACACAGTTCATCGGATGCTGTGCACACCTTAAAGAGAACCTGTCAAACCCAAAATCGAAGATGAGCTAAGCCCATCGGCATCAGGGGCTTATCTACAGCATTCTGTAATGCTGTAGATAAGCCCCCGATGTATCCTGAAAGATGAGAAAAAGAGGTTAGATTATAATCACCTGGTGGCGGTCAGATCCGATGGGCGTCGCGATCCGGTCCGGGGCCTACTATCTTCATAGGATGACGTCCTCTTCTTGTCTTCACGCTGCAGCTCCGGCGCAGGTGTACTTTGTCTGGCCTGTTGAGGGCAGAGCAAAGTTCTGCAGTGCGCAGGTGCCAGGCCTCCCTGACCTTTCCTGGCGAATGCACACTGCAGTTCTTTGCTCTACCCTCAACAGGGCAGACAAAGTACGCCTGCACCAGAGCTGCAGCGTGAAGACAAGAAGAGGACGTCATCGTGATCAGGATCATCGTGAAACATTATGGATTATCTTCTCTGCAGACAAGTGAGGAATATTTGTGGTTTACTATTTTATTTTTGTAGCAGAAGGTGTGTTGGCTGTTATATAATGCTGATATATAATGCTGATATATAATGCATTGTGAAAAAAATACGCACAAAAACACGCAAAAATGCATCAAAAAAACATAAAAACCGCAAAAAAACGCAAAAAAAAACGCATGCGGATTTCTGGCAGAAATGTCCGTTTTTTGTTAGGAAATTTCTGCTAGAAAATACTGACGTGTGCACATACCCTCACTGCTGTACAAAAACATAT
The DNA here is from genome assembly GCF_032444005.1 of Ranitomeya imitator. Lineage (NCBI taxonomy): Eukaryota > Metazoa > Chordata > Amphibia > Anura > Dendrobatidae > Ranitomeya > Ranitomeya imitator. The sequence continues at coordinate 987,601,060 of NC_091282.1, forward strand.
GTAAAAATGCATACAAAAAATGCACCAAAAACGCAAGCAAAAACGCACCGAATTGCAGAAAAAACATGCCATTTTGCTGCAGTTTTTTACCTGCCGAGAGATGCAGAAACTTTGCAGAAATTTCTGCAAGCAAATACTCAACGTGCGCACATAGCCTAATAGTTCAGTCCGTTAGTTCCACCCCTCCACAACCATCTTAGGATCCATCTACACAAAGTGACCGCTGACGCACTACGACAGTCGATTGGCAAACTTTTAGCAGTCATTTGAGTACCTATTTACACAGGCAGACCAAAGTAATTGATGAGCTGTGATCAATCTATACTAGATCACTCATTGCACATAGACTGCTGTTGCGAGTCCTGGTTACACATGATGATGGCTCTCAGTGAATTATGATCTTTTATGCTGCACAAAAGATAATCTCACCCGGCGAATGATTATTTTGCTTGTTCATTGGGTGATCGGCAGCCAGTGTCTCATGTGACCCCTTTGGAAAATGAATTGCCCACCCCACATGTAATGCGGTCTCCTGTGCTTTGTCACATGTACAGTCTTGCATTTGTGTTAATTATACAATCATATGATTATCATAACAATGGAGCATTGAAAAACTTTCTTCAGTGTAAATTTAACAAAGCCCCAATCTGTATTCTAGAATAACATTTGCAAACCTGTATTAATATCACATTATGACATCAGAAAAAAGTTTTCTTTAACTCCCACTGAACCTAATAATACTATTCAAAACTTAGGTAACACCTTGTACCAAAAAAGAAATGAGCTGACATGCAAAACTGGCAGGTAGCAGGAAATACATTTCATTCTGTCAACTTTTCTTTCAGTACTTAAATTACAGGGTGTACACAAAGGATTTCACTGGATTTCTTTCAAGGCCAGAGGGAACATACTGACTCTGGAGTGCTGTTATGAAAGAGAATAGTAGCGTACTTCACATATGTGCGTGTCATATGTGGATTACATATAAAATGTACACCTACGCCTCCATAGCACATAAATACAGGTAGTGATATCACCATGTTGGAGACCTAAGCTTGTTTTTTCGAGAATTAGAACAATTGTATGAGTCATATAAAGTACCATCCATACACTATTTAATGCAAAAAAAGATATCAGAGCAGATTTTCTAGTAAAGGGACTGTTAATACATTATGTTTTTAAAGAATTATCCCTGTGTTCAAGTCCTCTTCCTCTTTGAAGAGACAATTTGCATATTTAATTTCCCAGAGGAGCATGCAAGGCATTTAAGTCTCCTTATACTGGCATGCCAGACTTGGCATGTCACTCTCCACATGGAGAAAACTTATTTTTTAGATAGCTGTGTGTTTATACTGCCAAAAAAACAACAACAAAGTGTTTTACAGTACCAGCAAAGTAAATGAGATTTCTGAAATCTCATGCACTTTTTGCTTATTTTTTATTGCAGATTTTAACCATTAAAGCATTTTTTCAAATCTGCAGCATGTCAATTCTTTCAGTGTTTTTGCAGCTTTTTCACCCATTCACATGAATGAGAGAGAAATGCATGTAAAAATTCATCAAAAACCATAGGTACCAACTTTTGAAGAAGAGAAACGGGGACAAAATATTTGTAGCACATACTGTACAATTTGAGGTCACTTTCTTAACCACACTCACAACTACACTCATTTATTATTTGATTCTCACTTGGCCACATTAAGAAAAATTTAGAAAGTGATGGACAACCCTTTGAAGACTGTGGTCGCACTACTGCTAAATCTTTTTTATGTCCTGTACATTATAGGAGCAGTACAGTGGAAAGCAGTTGAGAATGAATTTGTCATTGAGCGAACATCAGAACTCGACCATTCCCACTGATCATAATGAGCTCCATCAAATTTTTGTCTGGGTATTCACAACATTTAAATCTTAAGTTCTTGATCCTATCGATCCACACACGGGCCATCTTCTCAGTGCTCCTGTGAGGACTTAACTTCTCCACTTTGAGTTCCTGATTGTCTCCACCCTGAGTTCATGATTGTCTCCACCCTGTGATCTTCTGATTGAACACCTTACTTAAACCTGGCACTGCACTTCCTTCCTTGCAAGATTATTGAGCTCCCAGCCTTTAGTCTTGCTTATTTCCATCTGCTGCTTATCCTCAAGATTCTACTGTTGCACCATGTACCAACCTCTGGCTATTTACTAACTACGATACCTGCTTATCCTCCCAACTATACTGTGGCACCATTTACCGACCTCTGGCTATTTCCTGACTGTGATACCTGCTTATTATCTCAAATATACTGCAGCTCCGTGTGTACCAACCTCTGGTCAGCAAAAGAAAATTATTGAGTTACAAAGGCAACTTCTGGATTTGCGCATCTCAGGACCTGAATCAGACTCACGGAATCAGATGCACGCATGCCACTGCCCACGGTTCAGTGGAGGTCATTATCATTATTGTGGATCCCTTAATCAATGCTGTAACTATTATCAGATGCCGTATCTATTTTCAGATGCATTTACCATTGACAGGAAATAGGTTCTTTTCGTTGTTGATCTCCTGACTGATGAGGCTCTTGCATAAGCTTCACACTATGTGGAAAATAATTCTGACCTCTTAAATTCCTTAGTTTCCTTCATCCCTGCTATGGATAAAGTGTTAGATGACCTGAGTTGTTGTGCTATAGCTGAAACCAAGTTGCATGACCTACATCAAGGGCGGCTCTCTGTAGCTGACTATACCTCCGAATTCCACCGCTGAGTGGTAGACACCACATGGAATTTAGCTGCCCAGAGGAGTGAATTTCGATGAGGATTAATTATCAAAGCTAATAAAGGATGAACTTGCAAGGATCGAGACCCCTGATAATTTAGAGGACTTTACTCAATTCTGCATCTGAATTGATCATTGAAAGAAGAAAGGAAATACTGTATTTGGAAACAACCCTATCTGCACCTTTACTCAATCAGCCTTAACCCCTTCCTGACCTGTGACACCACGTAGGCATCCTGAAAGTCAGTGCCAATCCGACCTGTGATGCCTAGGTCGGTGCTCAGGAAGGATATAATGGAACTAGAGAGAGTACAAAGGAGGGCAACAAAATTAATAAAGGGGATGGGAGAACTACAATACCCAGATAGATTAGCGAAATTAGGATTATTTAGTCTAGAAAAAAGACGACTGAGGGGCGATCTAATAACCATGTATAAGTATATAAGGGGACAATACAAATATCTCGCTGAGGATCTGTTTATACCAAGGAAGGTGACGGGCACAAGGGGGCATTCTTTGCGTCTGGAGGAGAGAAGGTTTTTCCACCAACATAGAAGAGGATTCTTTACTGTTAGGGCAGTGAGAATCTGGAATTGCTTGCCTGAGGAGGTGGTGATGGCGAACTCAGTCGAGGGGTTCAAGAGAGGCCTGGATGTCTTCCTGGAGCAGAACAATATTGTATCATACAATTATTAGGTTCTGTAGAAGGACATAGATCTGGGTATTTATTATGATGGAATATAGGCTGAACTGGATGGACAAATGTCTTTTTTCGGCCTTACTAACTATGTTACTATGTTACTATGTTAGGTGGCATCATGGTGGGATCGCGTTCCTGCAGGTCGGGTGAACGGGTTAACTCAAATGTTACTCAACCTGCAGGTACAGGGGACTTGTACTTGAGCTCAGAGGGGTGGCTTTACCCCCCGTGGCTACGATCGCTCTGATTGGCTGTTGTAAGTGACTGTTTCACTTTTACTTTCAATCAGAGTGATTGTAATTTTTCACCAATGAAACTTGGTGAAATATTACAATCCAGCCATGGCCGATGCTGCAATATCATCGGCCATTGGCTGGAGCTAGGTGATCTGTGTCACTGCCCCCATATCTGATTGGAGCCACTGTCCTTGTGATGCTATCCCTCCAACCAAATGTGGAGGGGTGGTGTCAACTATGGCTGCCTTTTCCTGCTGCCGCCGCTGCAGTGATCATCCCCTTCCTGCACCAGTAACCACCCCCTCCATGCACCAGTGATCACCCCCTCTGTGAACCAGTAATCACCCCCTCCGTGCACCAGTGATCAACCCCTGCCCCGCTGATTGCCCCCCTGATCGCCCCCTGCCCTGTCAATTGCCCCCTGCCCTGCCGATGGCCCCCTTCCCAGATGATGGCCCCCTCCCTCGGTGATGGCCCACTTGCCCCAGTGATCGCCCACTCCACCCCAGTTTACCCATTAGGTTTAGAGTTGGATTAAAGTGAGTTGGGCTAAAGTTAGGGTTGAAGCTAAAATTAGGGATAGGGTTGGAGCTAAAGTTAGGGTTAGGGTTGGGATTAGGGTTAGGGTTGGGATTAGACTTAGGATTGTGTTTGTGGTTAGGGTTGAAATTAGGGTTAGGGGTGTGTTAGGGTTAGGTTTATGGTTAGGGCTAGAGTTAGGGGTGTGTTGTGGTTAGGGTTTGAGTTAGAATTGGGGGTTTCCACTGCTTAGGCACATCAGGAGCTCTCCAAATGCGACATGACGCCCGCAGACCATTCCATCAAAGTCAGCATTCCAAAATATCACTGCTTCCCTTCCAAGCCCCGACGTGTGCCCATACAGTAGTTCTCCCACATATGGAGTATCAGCGTACTCAGGACAAATTGGACAACAATGTTTGGGGTCCAATTTCTCCTGTTACCCTTGGGAAAAAAATTGGGAACTAAAAGATCATGTTTGTGGAAAAAATATGATTTTTTTATTTTCACACCTTGGCAATATAAACTTTAGTGAAACAACTGGGGGTTCAAAGTTCTCACCACACATCTAGATAAGTTCCTTGGGGGGTGTAGGTTCTAAAATTGGTCACCTGTGGGGGTTTCCACTGTTTAGGCACATCAGGGGCTTTCCAAACGCGACATGACGCCTGCTGACCGTTCCATCAAAGTCTGCATTCCAAAATGTCACTACTTCCCTTCCGATCCTCAACGTGTGCCCTTACAGTAGTTTTCTCCCACTTATGGGGTATCAGCATACTCAAAAAAAATTGGTAATAACAAACAGAAAAACACACACAGTTAAATGAATACCTCATAATGATCACAAGTATCTATCTATCTATATATATATATATATATATATATATATATATAAATATATATAAGAGGCATCCATAACCAGGTATTAGGACTGTCAGGACCCACTAGAATAACTAAGAGCAAACCACAGAGGAAATAGTGGAAAAAACGTCAACACTAGTTACCAAATATAAAAAGCATCTTTATTAATATAAATATTATAAAAGCTCAACATATGTTAGAAAAATAATCATAATTAAAGCATCATTATTGCATAACGTACCTAGTGGTATGCGACCAGGGCACATGCAGTCTCCCGCCCTCCCCGACGCGCATTTCGGAAGTAAAAACTTCTTTCCTCAGGGGGCGTGCCGTGAAGGACAACAAAGCAGATTTTATATACAAAAGGCCGGACATAGCTGCACGTAAGAGACACTGGATGTAAAGTCACGCCTCCACCCAGCGATGACATCACCGCTGATGCAGGTACACATGGGGCCCCATGTGACCACAACAACAGATGGTGGGCAGCACCGAGCAGGAGGAGGAACAAGCAGGCGTAACATATCGCAGCAGCCATCTTGGATATGGGAAAATTGCCAGAAACCTGACTACTACAAACTGTATAACGCCGCAAACTATATAAATACACAGTGTGAAATAGCGCGACCGCTGGCATACAGACATAGATACAAAAGGAGAAAATGAAAAATTGCAAAAATAATTAGAGGTGTTGGATTCAATAAGAAGTTGCATAAGAGCAGAAGAACAACTATTACAGGCTTCCTCCCATTTGGTGATAAATGTAACATCATCCACTGGGAAGGATGGGATAACCCTCACCCTTAATCCGCTAGGGATCATTCCATTTGCTTTATATTTTTCTAGGAATAGCCGATTCCACCATTGTCTTAATCGTCTATCCAACAATACTTTAATATTTGAAAATTTCATATCCCAACAGGGATCCCCTTGCTGATGTACACTAGCCACACCGCCGTCAAAAACCTTATCCATATGGTCGAGCCATGCCTTTTCTCTGGCTCGAAAGTCCATTGTGTAGATCAAATAGCCTGTGCATAACACAGAAAATAGATAATAATAAACAGAAAAACACAAACAGTTAAAGGAATACCTCATAATGATCACAAGTATCTATATACAGTATATATATATATATACTGTGTATATATATATATATATATATATATATATATATATATATATATATAAGAGGCATCCATAACCAGGTGTTAGGACTGTCAGGACCCACTAGAATAACTAAGAGCAAACCACAGAGGAAATAATGGAAAAAACGTCCACACTAGTTACCAAATATAAAAAGCATCTTTATTAATATAAAATTATAAATGAGAGAGACAAGGGCAGAACTGGAGCAAGCGGTGAGACACATTACAGCATATAAAGTGAGAGACAGCACATGGCACCAAAAAGTCACAGAAGTAAATGCTCAACATATGTTAGAAAAATAATCATAATTAAAGCATCATTATTGCATAACGTACCTAGTGATATGCGACCAGGGCACATGCAGTCTCCCGCCCTCCCTGACGCACGTTTCAGAAGTAAAAACTTCCTTCCTCAGGGGGCGGGAGACTGCATGTGCCCTGGTCGCATACCACTAGGTACGTTATGCAGTAATGATGCTTTAATTATGATTATTTTTCTAACATATGTTGAGCATTTACTTCTGTGACTTTTTGGTGCCATGTGCGGTCTCTCACTATATATGCTGTAATGTGTCTCACCGCTTGTTCCAGTTCTTCCCTTTTCTCTCTTTTTTATAATATTTATATTAATAAAGATGCTATTTATATTTGGTAACTAGTGTGGACGTTTTTTCCACTATTTCCTCTGTGGTTTGCTCAAAACAAATTGGACAACAACTTTTGTGGTCCAATTTCTCCTTTTACCCATGGGAAAATAAAAAATTGGGGAATAAAAGATCATGTTTGTGGAAAAAATATGATTTATTTATTTTCATGCCCGAGCGCTATAAACTTTAGTGAAACATCTGGGGGTTCAAAGTTCTCACCACACATCTACATAAGTTCCTTGGGGGGTCTAGTTTCCAAAATGGGGTCACTTGTGGGGGAGCTCTAATGATTAGGCACACAGGGGCTCTCCATACCCTGCTGTGCAACCAAACAGTGGTTTACCTCTACATATGAGGTATCAGTGTATTCAGGAGATATTGCCAAACAAATTTTAGGATGCATTTTATCCTGTTGCCCATGTGAAAAATAAAAAATTGAGGCTAAAATAAATTTTTGTGAAAAAAAGTACTTTTTCATTTTGACGGATCAATTTGTGAAGCACTTGGGGGTTCAAAGTGCTCACTATGCATCTATATAAGTTTCTTCGGGGGTATAGTTTCAAAAATGGGGTCACTTGTGGGGGAGCTCCAATGTTTAGGCACACAGGGGCTTTCCATATGCGACATGGTGTCCGCTAACAATTGGAGCTAATTTTCTATTCAAAAAGTCAATTGGCACTCCTTCCCTTCCGAACCCTGCCATGCGCCCAAACAGTGGTTTACGACCACATATGAGGCATCAGTGTACTCATAAAAATTTGCCCAACAAATTTTATAATCAATTTTATCCTGTTGCCCACGTGAAAATGAAAAAATTGAGGATAAAAGAACACTTTTGTTGGAACAATTAAAAAGTTCCTTTTTTCCTTCTACATTGCTTTAGTTCCTGTGAAGCACCTGAAAGTAATCTTCTTGAATGTAGTTTTGAGTAGCATGAGGGGTGCAGTTTTTGTAATGGTGTCACTTTTGGGTGTTTTCTGTCATATAGGCCCCTCAAAGGGACTTCAAATGTGATGTGGTCACTAAAAAAATGGTTTTGTAAATTTTGCTGGAAAAATGAGAAATTGGTGAAAAACTTTGAACCCTTATAACTTCCTAATAATTTTTTTTCCCAAAATTGTTCTTATGTAAAGTAGACATGTGGGAAATGTTATTTATTAACTTTTTTCACAAGTAAACACAAAAATATCGACCTAAATTTACCAATATCATGAAGTCCAATATGTCTTGAAAAAATATTATCAGAATCACTAGGATCCGTTGAAGCGTTCCTGAGTTATTACCTCATAAAAGGACTCTGGTCAGAATTGCAAAAAATGGCCAGGTCATTAAGGTTAAAATAGGCTGGGTCACGAAGGGGTTAAAATACCAACAGGAAATGGAAAGTGTGCCCGAACCTATGCAAATTCATGTAATCTGGTCGATCTATAAGAAAGCACAGCTGACCGCACCACTGCTCAAGAGGGTAATTATGCCTGCTCACCTGCGATGGGAGTGTGGCCGCCGGATCACGGGTGCTTCAGCCAAAACACGTCATAAAATCCATCCAAGTAGAAAAGAAAAGGCAACACTCACCGATCCTTCCAAGAGAGGTAACTCGTCAGGCTTGCCGCACTGTGAAAATCTGCACCCCTGGCCGTGAAGATTTTAATGCAAGCTAATAAAGTTACCTCTCTTGGAAGGATCGGTGAGTGCTGCCTTTTCTTTTCTACTTGGATGGAAATTCATGTAATCTGTAAACCACTCTCTGCAGTAGAGAAGGAGAGGTGACATACAGAAAATGTATGCATCTATTGTGGGGGCTCTGGACATTTTGCTACTAACTATCCTAATAAATGGACTATAGCCTTTACAAATGCCAAAACTGCAACTGATTTAGACCTTTTTGAATGGCCAGATCTGGTTATGCAGACCATCTCATCTGTAATGCAGGATAAAGGCCAAGAGCAATCACAATCACCTTATTTTGTTGCTCCTATGCAAGTCATAATTGGGAGCCAAAAAATACAATGCTCTGCCATGTTAGATTCTGGAGAAGGTGGAAATTTAATGGACATACAATATAAATTTAATAATAAAATTGAAAGTAGGGCTAAATCCATGCCAATCAATATGGAAACTGTGGATGGATCGCCTTTATCGTCTGGACTAGAGTTGAGCGACTTTTACTTTTTTAGGATCGAGTCGGGTTTCGCGAAGCCCGACTTTGTCAAAAGTGGGGTCGGGTGAAATCGGCCAATTATTGCGAAAAGTCGGGGGCCGACCGAAACACGAAACCCAATGCAAGTCAATGGGGAATCAAAGTCGGCAGTGAGTGGAGGACAGGAAAACACCTACAGTGCCCATTTTAATGCCAAAAACATCAATTCTTATTTCTTAAGCTTGTCAATCTTAATTTACTTTATAATAATAGTTAGGCATTGAAAACAGGGGGTCATTTGGCTAAAGTTGTGGGGAGGTAGGGCTGGCTCAAGATTTTCGTGGGCCCAGGAAACGCGGAATACGGTGGAGCAGGGAGAGGTAAGTATTTCAACTTTGCAAGTGCTGTGATCCTGAGCAAGCAGGGGGCGCCCACTCGATGGCACTTGGCACTGGCACAGGGCCCCTCATAGTACGGCGGTGTGTTTGACGGCGGGTGGCACCTCCCACTACCAGAGACAATTTTGCGTACTATGAGGGACCCTGTGCCAGTGACGTCGCCAATGAGTATGCCCCCCCTCACCTGATGAAGGAACCTGCAGTTTCATCTGCACCTTCCTCTTTGTTCCCGTGTAAGGTGGTATAGTATGCGGGGAGGGGAACTGTTGTGAATTCTGCTTTTGGGCTCCCTCCGGTGGTTGTAGGTGGTAATGCAGTTGTCCCTGGATTGCAGTCCTGGTCAGGTGTATCTGCTGATTGCAGTTCTGACTGGGGTATTTAGGTGTGCAGGATTCATTAGTCCTTGCCAGTTGTCCATGGTTGTTGGGAGGTGTTGGACCTCTGTCTGGTTCCTCCTGCCTTGCTGCCAAATCAGCAAAGATAAGTGTCTGGTTTTCTTTCTGTGGCACACATGCTGTGTGCTTGATAATTCAGTGCTATTCATTTGTTTTTTCTTGTCCAGTGTAGATTGTGTCAGTATTTTCTCAGTCTTGTTGGATTCTCAGGAGTTGCAGATATACGTTCCACGTCTTTAGTTAGATGGTGGAATTTTTTGTATTATCTGCTGTGGATATTTTTGGAAGGGTTTTAATATTGACCGCTTAGTATTCTGTCCTATCCTTTCCTATTTAGCCAGAGTGGCCTCTTTTGCTAAATCCTGTTTTCTGCCTGCGTGTGTCTTTCCTCTCCTACTCACAGCCAATATTTGTGGGGGGTTGCCTATCCTTTGGGGTTCTGCTCTGAGGCAAGGTAGAATTCTTATTTCCATCTATAGGGGTATTTAGTCCTCCGGCTGTGTCGAGGTGTCTAGGGTTTGTTAGGCACACCCCACGGCTACTTCTAGTTGCTGTGTTAGTTCAGGATTTGCGGTCAGTACAGTTTCCACCTACTCCAGAGAAAGTTTCATGCGGCTCCAAGGTCACCTGATCATAACAGGGAACCTGACTTTCAGCAGGGTCAGATTCAGGCTGTGAAGAGTGCGAGGGGAATGTAATGGTCTGGGTCAATGTACCAGCAGACTCATCAAGCAGTCGCTGGGCAATGGTCAGGATGAGGAGGAAACACAGATATTGGCCCAAAATAAAAAAGGTAGGCTAAAAGCAGTTCAAAATTGGTAACAGGACTAAACAGGCGGCATAGCTTTGTTCAGTGGAGGACAACTGTAACGAGTGGCGCAGACACAGATAGTAGGCCCAAAATAAAAAAGTAGGCTAAAAGCAGTTCAAAATTGGTAACAGGACTAAACAGGCGGCATAGCTTTGTTAAGTGGAGGACAATTGTAATAAGTGGCGCAGACACAGGTAGTAGGCCCAAAATAAAAAAGTAGGCTAAAAGCAGTTCAAAATTGGTAACAGGACTAAACAGGCGGCATAGCTTTGTTAAGTGGAGGACAATTGTAATAAGTGGCGCAGAAACAGGTAGTAGGCCCAAAATAAAAAAGTAGGCTAAATGCAGTTCAAAATTGGTAACAGGACTAAACAGGCGGCATAGCTTTGTTAAGTGGAGGACAATTGTAATGAGTGGCGCAGACACAGGTAGTAGGCCCAAATACAAAAGTAGGCTAAAGCAGTTCAAAATTGGTAACAGGACTAAACAGGCGGCATAGCTTTGTTCTGTGGAGGACAATTGTAATGAGTGGCGCAGACACAGGTAGTAGGCCCAAACTACAAAAGTAGGCTAAAAGCAGTTAAAAATTGGTAACAGGACTAAACAGGCGGCATAGCTTTGTTCTGTTGAGGACAATTGTAATGAGTGGCGCAGACACAGGTAGTAGGCCCAAAATAAAAAAGTAGGCTAAATGCAGTTCAAAATTGGTAACAGGACTAAACATGCGGCATAGTTTTGTTAAGTGGAGGACAATTGTAATGAGTGGTGTTATGATGAGGTGGCCTTGGAGCAGCATGAAAACTTTCTCTGGAGTAGGTGGTAACTATACGGACCGCAAACCCTGATCTTAACACCGCTACTAGAAGTAGCTGTGGGGTGTGCCTAACAAAACCTAGACACCTTGACACAGCCGGAGAACTAAATACCCCTAAAGATGGAAATAGGAAAACTATCTTGCCTCAGAGTAGACCCCCAAAGGATAGGCAGCCCCCCACAAATAATGACTGTGAGTTGGAGAGGAAAAGACACACGCAGGCAGAAAACAGGCTTAGCAAAGGAGGCCACTTCTAGCTAAATAGAAAAGGACAGGACAGGATACTAAGCGGTCAGCATAAAAATACTACAAAAATATCCACAGCAGAAAATACAAAACTCCATCACCTAACTAAAGATGTGGAGAGTATAACTGCAACTCCAGAGAATCCAACCAGACTGAGAAAAGCAACTGACACAGTCAAAGCTGGAGCAAATAGAAACAAAAGATCAGCACTGAAAATAAGCACACAGCAAGTGTGCTTCAGAAAAAGAAATAAACACTTATCTTTGCTGAACTGGCAGCTAGGCAGGTGAGGCCAGGCAGAGATCCAATACTTCCAAAGAAACATTGACAACTGGCCAGGGCTAATGAATCCTGCACACTTAAATATCCCAGTCAGAACAGCAATTAGCAGATACACCTGGCCAGGACTGTGACTCGGAGACAACTGCATTCCCAGCTACAACCACTGGAGGGAACCCAAGAGCAGAATTCACAACAGAGTGGCGCAGACACAGGTAGTAAGCCCAAATAAAAAAGTAGGCTAAAAGCAGATCAAAATTGATAACAGCACTTAACAGGCGGCATAGCTTTGTTCTGTGGAGGACAATTGTAATGAGTGGTTCAGACACAGTTAGTAGGCCCAAAATACAAAAGTAGGCTATAAACAGTACAAAATTGGTAACAGGACTAAACAGGCGGCATGGCTAGGTACTTGGGTGGGTTCCTCTGCTGAGTAGCAGACAGAGGTAGTAGGCGCAAAGTATTAACTGGTCCAAGTGGAGGCCACGGCCCCGGTATATTTTAACTATCCTCTATCATTTCAACAAATTTGTATTGGCAGTGCCATTTGTTATGAACAGGTGATTCAGAACCACAATGGACCTAGTGGTTAAGAGCACACAAAGTGACCTGATAGTTACTAACATAGGACGAGCTCTGAGACGTGGGAACTCTGCTGACCGCAATCCCTAATCCTATCATACCATACTAGAGGTAGCCGTGGATTGCGCCTAACGCTCCCTATGCAACTCGGCACAGCCTGAGAAACTAGCTAGCCCTGAAGACAGAAAAATAAGCCTACCTTGCATCAGAGAAATTCCCCAAAGGAAAAGGCAGCCCCCACATATAATGACTGTGAGTTAAGATGAAAATACAAACACAGAGATGAAATAGATTTTAGCAAAGTGAGGCCCGACTTACTGAATAGACCGAGGATAGGAAAGATAGCTTTGCGGTCAGCACAAAAACCTACAAACAACCACGCAGAGGGGCAAAAAGACCCTCCGCACCGACTAACGGTACGGAGGTGCTCCCTCTGCGTCTCAGAGCTTTCAGCAAGCAAGAAAAACCAATATAGCAAGCTGGACAGAAAATATAGCAAACAAAAGTAACACAAGCAAAACTTAGCTTATGCAGGGCAGACAGGCCACAAGAACGATCCAGGAGAAAGCAAGACCAATACTGGAACATTGACTGGAGGCCAGGAACAAAGAACTAGGTGGAGTTAAATAGAGCAGCACCTAACGACTTAACCTGGTCACCTGAGGAAGGAAACTCAGAAGCCGCAGCCCCACTCACATCCACCAGAGGAAGCACATAGACAGAACCAGCCGAAGTACCACTCATGACCACAGGAGGGAGCTTGACCACATAATTCACAACAGCCATTGAAGGATTTAACAGCACAGACTACACAGTGGTGGAGCAGGGAGAGGTAAGTATTGCAAGTGGTAGAGCACTGTTTGAGCTGGGGGGGGAACACTCTCTCGTGGGCAGCGGTACTGGCACAGGGCCCTCATATTACGACGGTGTGTCTATTGGTTGTGCACCACCTTCAGAGACACTTCATTGTACTATGAGGGACCCTGTGCCAGTGCCGTCGTCCAAGAGTGGGCGCACCCAACTGTCCATGCAAACGACACTCGCACGGGTGCTTGCGCCAGGTGGTGACCATGGCCCTGTGGGGGGAGTCAGCCCATTTAGGGAGGTATAAAAATGGCCTATGGTGGACATTCAGCAGCTGCAAATGGAGGAATTGGAGAAGTCAGTAAGAGGAGGCCAAAAGCAGGACATTTTTCAGGCAAGCTACGTGTCAGCAGGAGAAGGTGGGGCAAAATAATTTGAAATCCATGATTGGTTCATTTCAATGAAGGTTAGATCATCAACATTCAGGGTAGCCAGATGTGTCTTTTTTCAGTCAGTATTAAACCAGCAGCACTGAAGACTTTTCCTGATAGCACTCTAGAAGCAGGGCAAGCGAGTTCCTGTAATGTATATTCTGCCAATTCAGGCCAGGTGTCTATTTTAGATGCCCAGTAATCAAAGAAGAATGACCTGTGAGGGAGAACATCGATAAGGGAGGAAAAGTAGTTCGTAACCATACTGGACAAATGCTGTCTACTGTCACTTTGAATCGATGCAGCACTACTTGTCGTGTCAGTGATCATTGTGAAATCACTCCACAACCTGGTCATAAAACCCCTCTGTCCAACGCCACTTCGGATTTGTGCACCTCTAACACCTCATGTTGCCCCCTACGGCTTGTGTGAGAACCATCACCACCGCTGTGTGCTGGGAATGCCTGAACCAAACGGTCTACAAGAGTTGCTTGTTTGGTAGCCAATATTTGCTCAAGGTTCTCATGTAGCATGATATTTAGTAATTTTCCTTTATATCGTGGATCCAGGAGAGTAATCGTCATCGGTCATCATTTTGATAATGTGGGTATCTCTTTTTAGGATACCGAAGGCATACTCAGCCATGTGGGCCAATGTTCCAGGTGTCAATTCACTGCTTGTGCTGGGTTGAGGAGCACTTTCTTGCAAATCAACATCACTTGTGTCCCGCAAAAACCCTGTATCTGACCTTGCAACACCACCAGTTTCTATTGCCCCTTGAGAAGTATCTTCCTCCCATAAATATTCATCCCCATCATCCTCCTCCTCCTCTTCGTCTGCCACCTCGTCAAGGAGAGTTCCCTGAGCAGACAATGGCTTACTGTCATCAAGGCTTCCCTCCTCCTCGGCTGCAGACGCCAGCTCCTTAATGTGCGTCAAACTTTGCATCAGCAGACGCATTAATGGGATGTTCATGCTTATGATGGCGTCATCTGCACTAACCAGCCGTGTGCATTCCTCAAAACACTGAAGGACTTGACAGAGGTCTTGGAGCTTAGACCACTGCATACCAGACAACTACATGTCTGCCATCCAACTGCCTGCCCGCAGCCCGTGTATGTGTATCCTCCCACAAATTAATCACAGCACGACTCTGTTCGCACAGCCTCTGAACCATGTGCAGTTCCACCTTGTTGCAACGTTGATTATTAGGTGGTGCTGGGGAAGATTCAGTGATCGCTGATGGTTCAGCATATGGCTGGAGTGTACGGGCGACCGGTGGATGTGCGAGCAAAGTGTTTGCACCTTCAGGAGCAGGGCTGGTAACTCCGGATAATTTTTGAGGAAGCACTGCACCACCAGGTTCAAGGTGTGAGCCAGGCAAGGTATGTGCTTAAGTTCTGAAAGGGCTATGGCAGCCATAAAATTCCTTCCGTTATCACCTGCCTACCTTGCCTGCCTCAAGATGTACACTGCCCAGCCATGACTGAGTTTGTTGCTGCAAGAACTCAGCCAGTACTTCCGCGGTGTGTCTGTTGTCGCCCAAACACTTCATTTCTAACACAGCCTGCTGACGCTTACCACTAGCTGTTCGATAATGGGACACCTCGTGTGCAACACTGGCAGATGCAGATGGAGTGGTCGTGCGACTGCTCTCTGTGGACGAGCTTTCACTTCTGGAGGAGGAGGAGGAGTGGTTGCGAACACCTACAGCCAACTGTTTCCTAGACCGTGGGCTAGGCAGAACTGTCCCACTATGGCTGTCCCCTGTGGACCCTGCATCCACCACATTAACCCAATGTGCCGTGATGGACACGTAACGTCCCTGGCCATGCCTACTGGTCCATGCATCTGTTGTGAGGTGCACCTTTCTACTGACTGATTGCCTCAGTGCATGGACAATGCGGTATTTGACATGCTGGTGGAGGGCTGGGATGGCTTTTCTCGCAAAGAACTGTCGACTGGGTAGGTCACAGCGTGGTACTGCGTAGGCCATCAGGACTTTGAAAGCTTCGCTTTCAACCAACCGGTAGGGCATCAACTCTAACGAGATTAGTCTAGCAATGTGGGCGATCAAACCCTGTGTACGTGATGAGAGGATGAGTACTTTCTTTTCCTAATGAGAGTCTCTTGTAGGGTGAGCTGGACTGGACAGGTGCATGTGGTGGAACTAGCGGTGGTGGTGGTGGACATGGTGCATTGAGAGAGGGTTGTGATGGTATTCTCGATGTTGGCCTACATACAGTGTTTCCTACCAATAACCTTGTGATTCCCTGACTGCTTTGGCCTTGCGACAATACCTCCACATTTGCTGCTGGTTGTGTCTTAACTGGTGGGCTTACAGTGAGGGAAGCAATGTAGCATTGCTGACTACCTTCATTCTGAGCAGGTGCACCAACGGTAGTTAGTCCAGTCTTGCAAGTGCATGCTGGTTAAATATCTAAGCATGCACGTTGTATTTAAATTTTGAAGATTCTTCCCTCTGCTAAAGGTCTTTGTGCATTTCTTACAACTTTTGACTGATCATTCGAATCTTGGTTAAAAAATTGCCACACTGCACTCTTCCTACTATGGAATACCTTTTCAGGCATTGCACGCTGTGCTACTTTCACCGGATGGCCAAGCTGTCATAAAACTGTTTTTGTTTTTGACAAACATTTTTGGCCTGATACGGGCCTGCCAGATGACAACTGTTGCGATGTAGATGGCTGTTGCGGATCATCCTCCTCCGCTTCTGAGCTACTGGCAGTGGCACCCTCTTCCCCCAATGGCTGCCACTCTGGGTAAACAACTGGGTCATCTATCACCTCCTCTTCAATGTCATGTGCACCTTCCTCTGTGTCACCGTG
The DNA here is from genome assembly GCF_032444005.1 of Ranitomeya imitator. Classification (NCBI taxonomy): domain Eukaryota; kingdom Metazoa; phylum Chordata; class Amphibia; order Anura; family Dendrobatidae; genus Ranitomeya; species Ranitomeya imitator. The sequence continues at coordinate 987,617,681 of NC_091282.1, forward strand.
TAAGTTGCTATAGCGATCGGGATGGGGCACCATAGTCTCATCAGGGTCAGACTCTGGCTCAGTACACTGCGAGGGCAATGTAGTGATCTGAGTCAATGGAATAGCATTATAATCTAGCTATGGCTGTGCATCAGTGCACTCCATGTCCGATTCATCTTGTAATGGGCAGTTAACAATTTCCCGTTCTAACCCAGGCACAGTATGTGTAAAGAGCTCCATGGAGTAACCTGTAGTGTTGCCTGACGCATCCTTCACTTTTTTTGGTTTGAGTGAAGGACACAAGGAAATGTCTTGTTCCTAACTGGGAGCATCCACTGACGACTCATAGTAACATAGTAACATAGTAACATAGTTAGTAAGGCCGAAAAAAGACATTTGTCCATCCAGTTCAGCCTATATTCCATCATAATAAATCCCCAGATCTACGTCCTTCTACAGAACCTAATTGTATGATACAATATTGTTCTGCTCCAGGAAGACATCCAGGCCTCTCTTGAACCCCTCGACTGAGTTCGCCATCACCACCTCCTCAGGCAAGCAATTCCAGATTCTCACTGCCCTAACAGTAAAGAATCCTCTTCTATGTTGGTGGAAAAACCTTCTCTCCTCCAGACGCAAAGAATGCCCTCTTGTGCCCGTCACCTTCCTTGGTATAAACAGATCCTCAGCGAGATATTTGTATTGTCCCCTTATATACTTATACATGGTTATTAGATCGCCCCTCAGTCGTCTTTTTTCTAGACTAAATAATCCTAATTTCGCTAATCTATCTGGGTATTGTAGTTCTCCCATCCCCTTTATTAATTTTGTTGCCCTCCTTTGTACTCTCTCTAGTTCCATTATATCCTTCCTGAGCACCGGTGCCCAAAACTGGACACAGTACTCCATGTGCTGTCTAACTAGGGATTTGTACAGAGGCAGTATAATGCTCTCATCATGTGTATCCAGACCTCTCTTAATGCACCCCATGATCCTGTTTGTCTTGGCAGCTGCTGCCTGGCACTGGCTGCTCCAGGTAAGTTTATCATTAACTAGGATCCCCAAGTCCTTCTCCCTGTCAGATTTACCCAGTGGTTTCCCATTCAGTGTGTAATGGTGACTTTAATTCCTTCTTCCCATGTGTATAACCTTACATTTATCATTGTTAAACCTCATCTGCCACCATTCAGCCCAAGTTTCCAACTTATTCAGATCCATCTGTAGCAGAATACTATCTTCTCTTGTATTAACTGCTTTACATAGTTTTGTATCATCTGCAAATATTGATATTTTACTGTGTAAACCTTCTACCAGATCATTAATGAATATGTTGAAGAGAACAGGTCCCAATACTGACCCCTGCGGTACCCCACTGGTCACAGCGACCCAGTTAGAGACTATACCATTTATAACCACCCTCTGCTTTCTATCACTAAGCCAGTTACTAACCCATTTACACACATTTTCCCCCAGACCAAGCATTCTCATTTTGTGTACCAACCTCTTGTGCGGCACGGTATCAAACACTTTGGAAAAATCGAGATATACCACATCCAATGACTCACCGTGGTCCAGCCTATAGCTTACCTCTTCATAAAAACTGATTAGATTGGTTTGACAGGAGCGATTTCTCATAAACCCATGCTGATATGGAGTTAAACAGTTATTCTCATTGAGATAATCCAGAATAACATCCCTCAGAAACCCTTCAAATATTTTACCAACAATAGAGGTTAGACTTACTGGCCTATAATTTCCAGGTTCACTTTTAGAGCCCTTTTTGAATATTGGCACCACATTTGCTATGCGCCAATCCTGCGGAACAGAGCCTGTCGCTATAGAGTCCCTAAAAATAAGAAATAATGGTTTATCTATTACATTACTTAGTTCTCTTAGTACTCGTGGGTGTATGCCATCCGGACCCGGATATTTATCTACTTTAATCTTATTTAGCCGGTTTCGCACCTCTTCTTGGGTTAGATTGGTGACCCTTAATATAGGGTTTTCATTGTTTCTTGGGATTTCACCTAGCATTTCATTTTCCACCGTGAATACCGTGGAGAAGAAGGTGTTTAATATGTTAGCTTTTTCCTCGTCATCTACAACCATTCTTTCCTCACTATTTTTTAAGGGGCCTACATTTTCAGTTTTTATTCTTTTACTATTGATATAGTTGAAGAACAGTTTGGGATTAGTTTTACTCTCCTTAGCAATGTGCTTCTCTGTTTCCTTTTTGGCAGCTTTAATTAGTTTTTTAGATAAAGTATTTTTCTCCCTATAGTTTTTTAGAGCTTCAATGGTGCCATCCTGCTTTAGTAGTGCAAATGCTTTCTTTTTACTGTTAATTGCCTGTCTTACTTCTTTGTTTAGCCACATTGGGTTTTTCCTATTTCTAGTCCTTTTATTCCCACAAGGTATAAACCGCTTACACTGCCTATTTAGGATGTTCTTAAACATTTCCCATTTATTATCTGTATTCTTATTTCTGAGGATATTGTCCCAGTCTACCAGATTAAGGGCATCTCTAAGCTGGTCAAACTTTGCCTTCCTAAAGTTCAGTGTTTTTGTGACTCCCTGACAAGTCCCCCTAGTGAAAGACAGGTGAAACTGTACAATATTGTGGTCGCTATTTCCTAGATGCCCGACCACCTGCAGATTTGTTATTCTGTCAGGTCTATTAGATAGTATTAGGTCTAAAAGTGCTGCTCCTCTGGTTGGATTCTGCACCAATTATGAAAGATAATTTTTCTTGGTTATTAGCAGAAACCTGTTGCCTTTATGGGTTTCACAGGTTTCTGTTTCCCAGTTAATATCCGGGTAGTTAAAGTCCCCCATAACCAGGACCTCATTATGGGTTGCAGCTTCATCTATCTGCTTTAGAAGTAGACTTTCCATGGTTTCTGTTATATTTGGGGGTTTGTAACAGACCCCAATGAGAATTTTGTTACCATTTTTCCCTCCATGAATTTCGACCCATATGGACTCGACATCTTCATTTCCTTCGCTAATATCCTCCCTTGAAGTGGACTTTAGACAAGACTTTACATAGAGACAAACCCCTCCTCCTCTCCGATTTTTACGATCCTTTCTAAACAGACTGTAACCCTGTAAGTGAACTGCCCAGTCATAGCTTTCATCTAACCATGTCTCGGTTATTCCCACTATGTCAAAGTTACCTGTAGATATTTCTGCTTCTAGTTCTTCCATCTTGTTTGTCAGGCTTCTGGCGTTTGCGAGCATGCAGTTTAGAGGATTTTGTTTTGTTCCAATCTCCTCGCTGTGGATTGTTTTAGAAATGTTCTTACCTCCCTTCTGAGTATGTTTTCCTGGATCTTCTTTGTTCAAGTCTAATGTTTTTCTTCCCGTCCCCTCTTCTTCTAGTTTAACTCGTTGCTTTTATATTTGGAACTTTCCGAAGAGGAGGCGAAAGAGCTAGAGGCTGAGTCAGCAATGAAAGTCAACACTTTTTCCTAATGCTCCGGCTTTAAAAGCCATTTCCCTAGTCCCAGAAAAGGGAGCCTTCGAGGCCTTGTGAAGCCAGACGATGACGCTGGCTCAACACCTCCTCTTCCACGAGACTTCCTAATTTTTGGGAAATTCTAACCAAAATAACAACCGTTATATGGTACTGTAAAACAAGGTAGAAGGTGTATATAAACTTGTTGAGAATTTGAATCTCCCATTTTTGGGGGGAGACTGACCCAAAACTCAGGCCAAGTGTATAAAACAACGCAATCTAAGTGGCAGAAAGTGGCTGGCTGACATACACCAAACTAACAGGACTGCAGTATATCCACTTTGTGAGAATTTGAAACTCCCTTTTTTTTGGGGAGACTGACCTAAAACTCAGGCCCAGTGTATAAAATAACGCAATCTAAGTGGCAGAAAGTGGCTGGCTGACATACACCAAACTAACAGGACTGCAGTAGATCCACTTTGTGAGAATTTGAAACTCCCTTTTTTTGGGGGGAGACTGACCCAAATCTCAGGCTCTGTGTATAAAACAACGCAATCTAATTGGCAGAAAAAGGCTGGCTGACATACTCCACACTAACAGGACTGCAGTAGATCCACTTTGTGAGAATTTGACACTCCCTTTTTTTGGGGGAGACTGACCCAAACCTCAGGCACACTGTATAAAACAACGCAATCTAAGTGGCAGAAAGTGGCTGGATGACATACACCAAACTAACAGGACTGCAGTAGATCCACTTGATGAGAATTTTAAACTCCCTATTTTTGGGGGAGACTGACCCAAATCTCAGGCCCAGTGTATAAAACAACACAATCTAATTGGCAGAAGGTGGCTGGCTGACATACACCAAAATAACAGGACTGCAGTAGATCCACTTTGTGAGAATTTGAAACTCCCTTTTTTGGGGGGAGACTGACCCAAATCTCAGGCCTAGTGTATAAAACAACGCAATCTAAGTGGCAGAAAGTGACTGGCTGACATACACCAAACTAACAGGACTGCAGTAGATCCACTTTGTGAGAATTTGAAACTCCCTTTTTGGGGGGATACTGACCCAAAACTCAGGCCCAGTGTATAAAACAACGCAATCTAAGTGGCAGGAAGTGGCTGGCTGACATACACCAAACTAACAGGACTGCAGTTGATCCACTTTGTGAGAATTTTAATCTCCCTATTTTTGGGGGAGACTGACCCAAAACTCAGGCACACTATGTAAAACAACACAATCTAAGTGGCAGAAAGTGGCTGGCTGACATACACCAAACTAACAGGACTGCAGTAGATCCACTTTGTGAGAATTTTAAACTCCCTTTTTTGGGGGGGAGACTGACCCAATACTCAGGCTCAGTGTATAAAATAACTCAATCTAAGTGGCAGGAAATGGCAGGCTGACATACACCAAACTAACAGGACTGCAGTAGATCCACTCTGTGAGAATTTGAAACTCCCTTTTTTGGGGGGAGACTGACCCAAATCTCTGGCCCAGTGTATAAACAACGTAATCTAAGTGGCAGAAAGTGGCTGGCTGACATACACCAAACTAACAGGACTGCAGTAGATCCACTTTGTGAGAATTTGAAACTCCCTTTTTTGGGGGGAGACTGACCCAAAACTCAGGCCCAGTATATAAAACAACTCAATCTAAGTGGCAGAAAGTGGCTGGCTGACATACACCAAACTAACAGGACTGTAGTAGATCCACTTTGTGAGAATTTGAAACTCCCTATTTTTGGGGAAGACTGACTTAAAACTCAGGCCCAGTGTATAAAACAACGCAATCTAAGTGGCAGAAAGTGGCTGGCTGACATACACCAAACTAACAGGACTTCAGTTAATCCACTTTGTGAGAATTTGAAACTCCCTTTTTTGGGGGGAGACTGACCCAAATCTCAGGCCCAGTGTATATAACAACGCAATCTAAGTGGCAGAAAGTGGCTGGCTGACATACACCAAACTAACAGGACTGCAGTAGATCCACTTTGTGAGAATTTGAAACTCCCTTTTTTGGGGGGAGACTGACCCAATACTTAGGCCCAGTGTATAAACAACGCAATCTAAGTGGCAGAAAGTGGCTGGCTGACATACACCAAACTAACAGGACTGCAGTAGATCCACTTTGTGAGAATTTGAAACTCCCTTTTTTGGGGGGAGATTGACCCAAATCTCAGGCCCAGTGTATAAAACAACACAATGTAAGTGGCAGAAAGTGGCTGGCTCACATACACCAAACTAACAGGACTGCAGTAGATCCACTTTGTGAGAATTCGAAACTCCCTATTTTTTGGGGAAAACTGACCCAAAACTCAGGCCCTGTGTATAAAACAACGCAATCTAAGTGGCAGAAAGTGGCTGGTTGACATACACCAAACTAACAGGACTTCAGTTAATCCACTTTGTGAGAATTTGAAACTCCCATTTTTGGGTGGAGACTGACCCAAATCTCAGGCCCAGTGTATAAAACAACGCAATCTAAGTGGCAGAAAGTGGCTGGCTGACATACACCAAACTAACAGGACTGCAGTTGATCCACTTTGTGAGAATTTTGAACTCCCTTTTTTGGGGGAAGACTGACCCAAAACTCAGGCCCTGTGTATTAAACAACACAATCTAAGTGGCAGAAAGTGGCTGGCTGACATACACCACACTAACAGGACTGCAGTAGATCCACTTTGTGAGAATTTGAAACTCCCTTTTTTGGGAGGAGACTGACCCAAAACTCAGACCCAGTGTATAAAACAACGCAATCTAAGTGGCAGAAAGTGGCTGGCTGACATACACCAAACTAACAGGACTGCAGTAGATCCACTTTGTGAGAATTTGAAACTCCATTTTTGGGGGGGAGACTGACCCAAAACTCAGACCCAGTGTATAAAAGAATGCAATCTAAGTGGCAGAAAGTGGGTGGCTGACATACACCAAACTAACAGGACTGCAGTAGATCCACTTTGTGAGAATTTGAAACTCCCTTTTTTGGGGGACACTGACCCAAATCTCAGGCCCAGTGTTTAAAACAACGCAATCTAAGTGGCAGAAAGTGGCTGGCTTACATACACCAAACTAACAGGACTGCAGTTGATCCACTTTGTGAGAATTTTAATCTCCCTATTTTTGGGGGAGACTGACCCAAAACTCAGGCACACTGTGTAAAACAACACAATCTAAGTGGCAGAAAGTGGCTGGCTGACATACACCAAACTAACAGGACTTCAGTTAATCCACTTTGTGAGAATTTGAAACTCCCTTTTTTGGGGGGAGACTGACCCAAATCTCAGGCCCAGTGTATATAACAACGCAATCTAAGTGGCAGAAAGTGGCTGGCTGACATACACCAAACTAACAGGACTGCAGTAGATCCACTTTGTGAGAATTTGAAACTCCCTTTTTTGGGGGGAGATTGACCCAAATCTCAGGCCCAGTGTATAAAACAACACAATGTAAGTGGCAGAAAGTGGCTGGCTGACATACACCAAACTAACAGGACTGCAGTAGATCCACTTTGTGAGAATTTGAAACTCCCTTTTTTGGGAGGAGACTGACCCAAAACTCAGACCCAGTGTATAAAACAACGCAATCTAAGTGGCAGAAAGTGGCTGGCTGACATACACCAAACTAACAGGACTGCAGTAGATCCACTTTGTGAGAATTTGAAACTCCCTTTTTTTGGTGGGAGACTGACCTAAAACTCAGGCCCAGTGTATAAAACAACACAATGTAAGTGGCAGAAAGTGGCTGGAAGATATAAGAAAAAATACAAGGACAGTAGTACAATTTCAATGTCCCTACAATGATCTCAGGAAAAGTATGGCAGCAATAAAAAGGACTGCTGCACACAAAAGTGTGGACAAATAAACAAGATAACTGTGCAGAAAGGAGCAACAGGATTTTTGCTTTTAAAAAAGCAGTTGGTTTGCACAGCAGCATGCAAACAGCAATGCAGATATCAGGGAGCCTTATAAGGCAGCCTAATAAGCTACTGAGCTGGTGCACAAAAATATAGCCTCCACTGTCCCTGCAAACATATGGTGGTGTTGGACAGTGGCAATCACTACAGCACAAGCAGTTTGGGGGTTAATCTTCCCTCCCTAACTATATCCCTTCTTCTGATGAAGCTGCGGCAACCTCTCCCTATGCTACGATCGGCAGAAGTAAGATGGCGGTCGGCGTGCATGCCCCTTTATAGCCCCTGTGACGCTGCAGCCAATCACTGTCATGCCCTTCTCTAAGATGGTGGGGACCGAGACCTATGTCATCACGCTGCCCACACTCTGCGTCCTCCTTCATTGGATGAGAAAGCATCATACGAAATGCGACTTTGGCGTGAAGATCACCGACCTCATGGCCGATCCTACACTAGGATCGGGTCGAGTTTCATGAAACCCGACTTTGCCGAAAGTCGGCGATTTTTTAATTTGTCCTATCCGTTTCGCTCAACCCTACTCACCACCTATTCCTCCATCTGACTACGGCTATACAATTTACATCAGTATTTTCTGCTCCTTTTCTCCTATCTTTGTCATGTCTATACACACAGTGATTTTTGTTCCCATACCTAACTATGATCAATAGATGGTCATTTTCATTTGTGCGCTTTTTTCTGTGACCTGGTCTGTATATACTGTATTATAATGTTTATATTTTTTCATTTTTTTCAGCGACATTGTGATCAAGGCCACAGTGTGGCCGAAACGTCAAATTACCTGTCGCTTATCACCTATTAAATTTTCTAATAAATTTCACTTGAAGCAAAATCCGCCCTGATATGAGTGTAGTGATTACTGACTTTGCTGTTTATGGGATTCCTCAAACCATTCACTAGCACCATACACTCTATCTTAGGCCAGTCTCACAAGTCCAGATAATTCTGGTACCGGAAAAATCGGTACCGGAATTATCCGTGTCCGTGTGCCCGTGCGTTTCTGTGGCACATCAGTCCGTGTGCCGACTGGGTACCACACGCACCGTGCAGGAGACAGCGCTAGAGATAAGCGCTGTCCCCTGCATCTGGTGCTGAAGCTGCCATTCATATCTTCTCTGAAGCAGCGTTTGCTGTAGAGAAGATATGAATAATCCTTTTTTTTTGTTTCTCGTGTTTAAAATAAAGATCCATGTCCCCACCCCCTTCCCACCCCCTGTGCGCCCGCCCGCTGTTATTAAAAGACTATCCTGGCTCCCTCGCTGGCGCTGCTTCCTGTCCTGGCCGCACCTTCTACTGTATGAGTGGTCACGTGGGACCGCTCATTTACAGTAATGAATATGCGGCTCCACCCCTATGGGAGGTGGAGCCGCATATTCGTGACTGTAATCGGCGGCCCCACGCCACGCCGAGACTGTAGCGCTGTCTCCTGCACAGCACACGGACTGCACACGGACAGTGTCCGTGTGCGGTGCATGTTTTACACGGACCCATTGACTTTAATGGGTCCGTGTAATCTGTGCGCTCCCACGAACACTGACATGTCTCCGGGTTTGGCACACGGAGACACGGTCCGCAAAAAATCAAAAATGTTTTTAGCCGGGGAGAGGGGGGGGGGGGTGCAAAATAACCATGGACCCTCTCCATGCTATTAATATCTGCCCTCAGTCACTGGCTTTACCACTCTGGCAGAGAAAATTGCCCACGCCAATTTTTTCTGTGATTTAACCCTTAAATTTAATAGCTACAGCACCCAAATTTTGCACATACACACTACTAACAGTAGTGTGGAATATGCATAAAAAAAGGGATATGAGATGGTTTACTGTATGTAAACCATGTCTCATATCATGTTGGGTTTGATAAGGAGATAGGAAAAGCCGGCAATTGAATTACCGACTTTTAAGCTATCTAGCGCTGTATGATATATTATTATATATGTCCCACTGACATGTATATATATATATATATATATATATATACAGTATATATGTTTTTATGATTTTTTGAGAACATGGATCCATTGTATGTCCGTATGTCGGTTTTGCAAGCCTGCGAGAAAATCTCGCAGTACGGATGCCATACGGATTACATACGGAGGATGCCATGTGCAAAATACGCTGACACACCCTGCCTACGGATGAGATATGGACCACTATTTTGGGGACTTTTCTGCGTATTACGGCAGTAAATTACGGACCGTATTTTTATACGCTGAGTGTGAGGCCGGCCTCACTCATGACTGGAGAACTATTATATCTAGATCCAGAATTCCTTTGTCAACCTCATGCAAGAAACAAAATCCATGTTTTTGTGAAATAATATAGTTATCCTGCTTCCTTTGTTTTAATTCTCTGGAAATGGTTCAGCTTTGAGAAAGTTGTATGGCTGTTATGTTTCTTTATTTAGAAAGAATTTTTACACTTGTTGGATCACATATCATTCTTGTAATAAACATAAGTTTTAATAGAGTTCTAAGTTACAAAAATATTTTTTAAAAATGCAATAATATATCAATCATTCTTTTATCTATATATTCATGTTAATATTATGTGGAGAAAATTAAAATTGATGAATACGCTGCTTTCAAATTATGCTTTATAGTTATTGATGTAGTTTTTCACGATTCAATGGTATGCATATGACCACACGTGGAGTTCTGCTGCCCTCTAATGGAAATAAATTATACTACAGAGACCAAACGACCTGTAACATGGTAGTCAATGCAGATTACTTACTCACTTTTGAGTAAGTTTGTATATAATTCTGAGATGTTTATCAACATTTAAAATGATATTTGTTTGGGTTTCATATTTCATATGGCAAATATATATTATTGTGTAGAATTGGTCAAATCTATCTGTGTGGAATTGACTTCAAGTCGAACTTCCTGAAATTCACAGGTCTCTCCGAATTTTATATAGTTTTATAGGCTGAAAAAGAACAAATGTTCAACAAGTTCAACCTTTCTCCACCACTTATACATTTTCTATGGCAAGATTATTTATAACCCACAATGCCATTGGTTATTATTAGAAAAGCATCCAACCTCCTCTTAGGCCGGTTTCACACGTCAGTGGCTCCGGTACGTGAGGTGACAGTTTCCTCACGTACCGGAGACACTGACTCACGTAGACACATTAAAATCAATGTGTCTCTGCACATGTCAGCGTGTTTTCATGGACCGTGTGTCCGTGTGCAGAACATGGAGATATGTCAGTGTTCGTGGGAGCGCACGAATCACACGGACCGATTAAAGTCAATGGGTGCGTGTAAACATGTACAGCACACGGATGCCATCCGTGTGCTTTTTTTTAAAGTCATAGGGTTAAAATTGAAACAAATTGTTTCAATACACGGACACACGGACAGCACACGGACGATAAACACGGACACATGGATAGCACATGGATGACACACGGATGGCCTACGTGCACACACAGACACACAGACACGGATAGCAACTGGACCGTTTCTTCCGGTACTGGAAATATCTGGACGTGTGAGACTGGCCTAAGACATCTTTTTTCTAAACGAAACAAGCCCAATTTTTCCAACATCTCCTCATTTGAAAGGCCTTATATCCCTTGTAATAATCTAGTTGCCCACATTTGAACTTACTTTAACTTCTGAATATTTGTTTTTAAAATGTGGCGCCCAAAACTGGATCCTATATTTTAGATGTGGCCTTACAAGTGATATATAGTAGGGTAACAATATGTTGAGATCGTGGGATCTTTTTATATACCCTATGATCGTGTTGGTTTCTCCGGCTGCTGCTTGACATTGAGTACTGCTGCTCAGTTTACTTGTAACCAGAATACCCAGAATTCCCATTTAATGTATATGCAGCAATAGGATTACTCCATCCAAGGAGCATTACTCTTCATTTATCAACATTGAATCTTATTTTCCAAGTGTTTGTCCATTCAGACATCTTAGGCTATGTGCCCATGTTGCAGATTCGTGTGCGGATTTTTCCGCGCAGATTTTGAAAAATCCGCAGGTAAAACGCACTGCATTTTATCTCTGCATTACCCGCAGATTTACCACGGATTTCCAGCGTTTATTGTGTGGATTTCACCTGCGTTTTAACCCCTGCGGATTCTGATTGAGGAGCAGGTGTAAAACGCTGCGGAATCCGCACAAAGAATTGACATGCTGTGGAAAATAAACCGCAACGTTTCCGCGCGGCATTGTCCGCAGCATGTGCACGGCGGATTTTGTTTTCGCACTTCCAACAAAGTAGACACTCCAGCTCCAGCAAGATGGATAAAAAGTTGCAAATTTTATTAATCCAAAGTGGCAATAAAAGCAGAAAAATTCCTTACAAAAAGTGGACCAGACAGGTGATTGTAAGAATACGGCTACGCGTTTCGACCTATAGCGGTCTTACTCATGCCCATGCAGCTCCAGGAATGAGCGCGCTATATCTCCCATACAGGCTTAAGACACGCCCCCCCATATCACATGACAGGTTCGTAAGGTCCTAGAGCTACAAATGTCTGAACATATTAAAAATAGACTATAACATACACAACATACTAAAACACTAACAATAGTGATACATAATTTCACTTTTCTTGTTCATGCCTGCAGGATAACGAGTATTTAGATTGTAGATCCAAAAAGCCTCTCTAGTAAGTAGGCGTCTCCTTGAATCTCCTCCGCGATGTGACATATACACTTTCTCAATACCCTGCACCCTTAGAGCGGTGATATCCCCATTATGTTGTAAATTAAAATGTCTCGATACCATAGAGATATTTTTATTTGTATTTCTTATATTGGGGTTAACAGCGTCTCTAATGTGTTCAGTTATTCGAGTTTTTAATTTACGTGACGTACACCCTATATAAGAGATCTGGCATAATATGCAATCTACCTTATATACCACATTTTTCGTATGGCAATTTATAAAACTATTTATTTTATACTAGACTGTGGCCCGATTCTAACGCATCGGGTATTCTAGAATATGCATGTCCCTGTAATTTATGGACAATGATGATTCCAGAATTCGCGGCAGACTGTGTCCGTCGCTGATTGATCGAGGCAACCTTTATGACATCATCATCACCATGGCAACCATTATGACATCATCGTCGCTGTGCCCATTGCTGATTGGTCGAGGCCTGGCGGCCTCGACCAATCAGAGACGCAGGATGTCTACGTCCTTTATGACATCATCGTCGCTGTGCCTGTTGCTGATTGGTCGAGGCCTGGCGGCCTCGACCAATCAGAGACGCGGGATGTCTACGTCCTTTATGACATCATCGTCGCTGTGCCCGTTGCTGATTGGTCGAGGCCTGGCGGCCTCGACCAATCAGAGACGCGGGATTTCTACGTCGATGCTGTGCCGGTCTCTGATTGGTCGAGGCCTGGCGGCCTCGACCAATCAGAGAGCCGGGATTTCCAGGACAGACAGACAGACAGACAGACAGAAAGATAGACAGACAGACGGAAAAACCCTTAGACAATTATATATATAGACTCTTTGGTATTATCCGAATTCTGGAAAATGTTACCTACTTGTATATGTGCACAGGTGCTACATGCAGAGGTCCCACATCTAAAAAAACCCTTACATTCCAGCCATGTACTGGATCTGGGTTTATTGGAAACAGAGGAAAAATTTGGGGCGATTGAATCACCAATAGTACGTGCCCATCTTGCTACCACATTTATTCCATCCTTCAAAATATCCGACAATATTTCATCCGCATATAGGATAGATAATCTCCTGTTGATAATACCTTTGATTTGATTGAATTGGGAGGAAAATTGCAAACACACATAAGGTTTTTTGTCATACTTCTTCTTTCTTAATAGATTATCACTATTTGGAACTAATAAATCCTCCCTCTGTTTTCTATTGACTACGTTTGCGGCTCTTCTTGAAGTCCAACTAGGGTATTTACGGTTTTTAAATTTGTTGTTTAATTTATTAAATTCCTTCTGTCTATCCTCCTCCCCACTGCAATTGCGTTTGGACCTAATAAATTCTCCCACAGGTATGGATCTAATAGTGTGGTCTGGATGGCTACTCTGCGCGTGCAGCAATGTGTTCCCACTAATGGGTTTTGTATGCGTCTTACTTATAATTTTCTCCCCAACACATCCGCACAGATCCAGATCCAAAAATGAAATATTAAACTGATCACAAACAAAAGTGAACTTGATACCGCAATCATTAGAATTAATGTATTCTACAAATCCCGGTATGGCAGACACATCGCCCCCCCAAATAATGAGGGTGTCATCAATGTATCTGCCATACCAGGAGATGCATTCAACAAAAGGATTATCGGCAGAGAACATAAATTTTTGCTCCCAAAATGCCATGGTTAAATTGGCCAGAGACGGTGAGTATTTAGCTCCCATAGGGACTCCCGACTTCTGGACATATATTTCATTGTCAAACGAAAAAATATTATTTTGCATGAGGAAGGATAAAACCTGCAAAGAAAAATTAATCAAATCCTCAGAGTATTCTCCATAGTCTTTTAGATGGAACTCGACAGCTTGCATAGCTATATCATGCGGTATACTCGTGTAAAGAGACATGACATCGCAACTTAACCAACTAAACTCTTTTTTCCAAGTCCAGTCCGAAAGCGTTTTTAGAACTGCCCTCGAGTCTTTGATATATCCCGGCATTCTCATGACAAGGGGTTGTAATAGTGAGTCCATCCACTCACATAAATGCTCCGACATAGATCCAATTCCCGATATAATGGGACGCATCGCCGGAAAACCATCCCCTTTGTGTAATTTGGGGAGTCCATACATAATTGGTAATCTGGGGGACTCCACATATAAGTAGTCAGCCTGTTTTTTATTTATGACCGCCAAACTAACCCCTTCCTCAATCAAAATGGCGATTCTGGCATTGATGTCTTTGGTTGGATTTCTTCCAAGTTTTTTATAAGTGGATGTATCAGACAGTAGTTCATATATTTTCTCCTTATAGTCCTTCTCATTCATAACCACTATTAATCCACCTTTATCACTTTTCTTGATGACAATATTATTTAAAGATTTCAGTTCATGCAATGCCTTCCGCTGATTATGAGACAAGTTATTATGTTCTTTTTTATTATGAGCATCATACAGCATCTTCAAATCCCTTTCAATTACTTCTTGGAATTTGTCCATGCATTCGACTCTTGTCTGTAGAGGATAGAAAAAGGGGTTTTTTATTTTGAAATTCTCAGATGTATTACGGGAACCAAAAGTGGATTCCCCCTGTTGTTCCTTTGAGAGTCTCATGAGGCAATTCAATGTCACCTGTTCTTTAAAGTTTAGATTTTCAAATTCATTCACTACAGGAGTGATATTAGTACCAGGTGTAATATATTCCTCTGAAAAAAAATGTTTTTTATAGTCAGATTTCTAATAAACTTATTAATATCTAGAATAGTCATAAATTGAAATCTGAATCAGGTACAAAATTTAAACTCAAAGCCAATAAATTTAATTGTTCTTGTGTAAGAATGTGGGAGGATAGATTCACCACATTACTTTTTTCTGCTGCTACTTCTGTCTCCTCTTGTATCGGGTCATAATTCCTGGCAGACTTTTTGTGCTTCCTTCCTCCCCATCTTTTACGTTTTTTGACGACTTTCTGAGTTTCTTTTTATTTCCTGAGATATTGCTTGTCATTGAGATGTCTGACGTACTCGCATTTGTATCCGAGGAATCAAAGTCTGTAGATGAAAAATTCATTTGTGGTCTGTTGGTTGGATTTTTTCGAGCTCGGCTATTTTTCAGAATGGATTTCGGTGATTTATAAGATTTTTCCCATTTCCCCCATTCATATACGGTGTCCGTAGAGTAATCGGTAAGGTCTCTCTCAAACTTGCGTTTTTTTCGATTCATAATCTCATCTTCAAACGCATTCACATTTCCTTTAATTTTTTCCAGCGATAGTTCATAATGAGATAACGATTTATATTCCTCCAGAGCCTTTTCGGTTTTCTCCAAATTTTCTTGTGTTTCTTTCAATTTGTGCTCTTCATTTGTAATCAGGAGTTTCATTAACCTGAAGGTACAGTCCATGAAGATCTGATTCCACTCTTTATTAAACTCATCAGAGTAAGAAGTTGTTGAGATTTTTTTGATCCTCAGACCTCTAGGAATCATTTCTTTCGTTAGGTAATTTTCTAGAGTGGTGTAATTCCACCATAGTTCCGCTTTCGATGGTCTGGTTGGTGAGCTGGCTGCAACTTTTTTAGTCGTTTTTTTTTTGTTTTTGTATCCACATTTGATCATGCCGAGATCTCCTAACCTTTTCCTACATTATATTTAAAGTGGACTTAAGGTGTATTGTTTTAGTTTTTGTGCTGTTCCATGTATATTCCTCAGTTTCCATGTATGTTGTTATATTTTACTCTGCTGCCACCCAATGGCCTTTTTCTGTATGGCAGCTTGTTTTTCATGTATTTCTTGTGGGCATGTCTTACATCCGGTTCAGGGGTCAAATCTTCTCTTCCTCTGGCAGCCATTTCCAGTTTACTTTCTGTTGTGAGAGGACGTGCTTTTGAACTGGGCTTAGGAAGGCATCAGTCTTTCGACCACACTCTCTCATGCTGCTCACACTTGCAGACACATTTGGTGCTACATCTTACTGTACCCTGTCTACCCTGCATTTCTGGAGAAGTTCTGTATTACCAGTTATACGCTGTATGTCCAGATCTACAAAATAAACAAGTCTGGATTACACAATCCCTGGAGTGCATCATCTCTCTGGACGCTGAGCAGCATTGGTCCTGTCTGCCTCATATCGAGGAAATACGAAGGTACGACTCTTTCTCTCACAACTCTTATTAGTCTGCGACACCTTCATTCGCCTCATGTGGGGACAGAACAGTCGAAAGGCTGCCTTGAAGCCCGGCCAGAATCACCCTTATATCACTATTCACGTGCCCGCTCTCTGCCCGCTCACATACTGCAGCCCTGCTCTGCTAAGAAATCTCCTGCAGCATCACCTCAGACTGCATTGTACATAAAGACTCTCTGTGTATTATACCACACTGCTGCAGATCGTCGGACCGCAGAACCCCACAATTCTCCAACAACACCTTGGGAATCTTATCAGGGGGTCGCAACTAAGCTGCACCGCAATTTCCAGCCCCCAATTCAAAGGTTCAGTTTCTTAAAGGGACAGCGCACCTTAAATCAAAATGGCCGAAAAGGACCTTCTACAGTTCCCCAATGCTGAAACAGAGCAAATACAACCTGATACTGTCCATTATGAAGACCAGGAAGCAGAGCCCGGTTCCACAGCAGACCCAGATGCACGACCAGTACGTTCCATCAAGCCAACATTAAAGGTCCTCGAGAATTACTGTTCCACAAGGGATGAGTTCAATGACAACTTGGACGACCTATGGGAACGAGTCGCCTCCCTTATGTCAAGCGTCCAACGCCATAAAAATGATGCAGCGGGTTTACAGGACACTATAAGACAGCTAGACGTGGCCCACGGCAGATACAAGAGACTGTCCGCGAAGTATGCTGCCTTCCTAAAAGAATCTAAAATCGACGAAGCCCTATCAGAGTTAAGCAAGGCAGATTCCACAGACAGAGAAAGGGACGCCGCCGTGCAAGACGCCAAAGATAAAGCGGAGCTTCGTATCACCCATCTGCAAGAAACTAGATCGCACAGGTCAGCCTCGTCTAAACACTCTGCTCAGTCATACAAATCATCCTGCTCAAGAACTTCAGCCCTCAGCGACAGAATCCTAGAGGCCCGTTTAAATGCAGAGCGGTCCAAACTAAGACGTTCATACACCGAAAAGAAAACAGAAGCAGAAGCGAAGAGAGCAGAAGCAGAGGCTAGAGCAAAGATTCTTCAAACAGAAATGGAGGAAGAAATTGCATTAGCCGAAGTAAAAATACTCGAGCAAGCATTGAAGCAAAACCTCGACCCAATTTGCCTGCCACCACAGGAAGAAGACGACCCAGCTGTTCGTACCAGAGACTACGTGCAGAAACAGATACCTGCAGCGCACATCTTCTCCAGTGACGTTCAACCCAACATTGCGGAAACGTCCAAGTCAGCCCAACCTATGGTGCCAGTATCGCCCACAGCCCCTACAGAGACCCAAGACCAACGCCATGATGTACCCCCTCAGGAACAATCATCATCGCAAGACGACCACAAGGCACACTCCAGCCCGCCTCCACAGTTTAAGCAGCAGTCATCGGAATCTCTAGAGGTTAAACCACAGCTCAACCCTGCAGCGACATCATTCTACCCGGGAACAATTCACCCTTCCACGCCACACGGCTTATACGCCCGAGGGGCACCACAAGCTAATATGGTAACAAGGAGTGAAGGATCAGACATGTCCGAGTTTGCCAGGTTCATGGTGAGCAGGGAGCTAATCAGCACTAGCCTCTCAAAATTCGACGACTGTGCAGAGAACTACAGAGCCTGGAAAGCAACCTTCAAGGCCGCCATTGCTGATCTCAACCTATCCGCGGAGCAGGAGCTCGACCTCATGGTAAAATGGTTGGGTCCTGAATCCACAAACCGTATCAAGAGTCTTAGGACTGTCTATGTGGGGCAAGCTGAAGCAGGTCTCGCTGCTGCCTGGCAGAGACTCGAAAGAACCTACGGCAGCGCTGAAGCCATAGAGAAGTCCCTATTCAAGAGACTGCAGAACGTTCCAAGGATCAACCTTAACCCTGCTGTTCTGTTGGTCAAAAATGACCGACTTTGAACTTCAATATTCTTTAAAATATTCAAGATGCGGCTCTGAAACCCGTGGCCGACCGACCCATCCTCATTTAAGTCAATCAACCACAAGTTTCAGAACCGCATCTTGAACACCCCAAAAAATACCAAAGTTCAAAATAGGTCTCCCCAGACCGAACAGAACAGCAGGGTTAAGGAAGCCCACAAGCTTCTGGACTTAAGTGATCTGCTTATGGAGCTGGAACTTGCTAAAAGAGACCCTCGTCTGTCAGGACTGTGCTACCTGGACATTGCCCATGGGGTGAACCCAATCGTCTCAAAGCTGCCACATAGTCTGCAAGAGAAGTGGGCAGTGTGCGTCTCCAGGTATAAAAGGTCACATGACGTCACCTTTCCTCCGTTCATTCAGTTCTGCAAGTTCATTGACGAACAAGCCCAAATGAGGAACGACCCTAGCCTCGACTTCCTGGAGTCTAACACTGCAGCTCCAGCAACACCTTCATCAAGGTATGAAAGCGTCGCACATAGACGCAAGGACTCAAGGAACAGTGTAAGCGTCAGAAAGACTAACCTGCCATCGCCTGCAGTACCTGCCGACAAGCAGTACACTATTCCGTTGAGGGATAAGTCTTTCAATCGTGAGTGTCCCATTCATAAAAGACCACACTCACTGAACAAATATAGAGGCTTCAGATCCAAAACCATGCAGGAGCGCAAGAAAATCCTTAGCGAACTTGGGATATGTTTCAAATGCTGCGCTTCATCAGAACACATGGCCAAGGACTGTAAATCTGCCATTAAGTGTGAAGAGTGTCATAGCGACAGACACCCATCAGCCTTGCACCCAGGCTCAGTCACCAGCGATCCAGCAGTCGCAGTTACCTCTTGTCCCGCTACAAACCATGGCGGGGAGCCACAGAATCACGCCAAGTCCACCACAGCTGTGTCCTGCTCATGCTCAGAGGTATGTGGGGAGAATCAAAGTGCTAAATGCTGTGCCAGGATATGCCTAATCAGAGTCTATCCAGAAGGGCAACCAGAGAAGGCTGTAAAAATGTATGCCATCATTGACGATCAGAGCAATCGATCCCTAGCTGGACCTAAGTTCTTTGAAGCCTTTAGAATCAAGGGACCAGCAACGCCCTACACTCTGAATACTTGCTCGGGGCGCATAGAGACTAGCGGCAGAAGAGCACAAGGTTTCATCGCTTCTCCTGTCAATGAAGACGTAGAAATACCCCTACCTAGGCTAATTGAATGCGATCAAATACCAGACCAAAGGGATGAGATCCCTACCCCGGAAGCTGCTTTCCACCAACCACACTTAAGGCACCTAGCCAGTGTTATCCCACCTTTGGACACAGATGCTGAAATCCTACTTCTGCTCGGCAGGGACAATTTGAGGATACATAAGGTCCGCCAACAGTGTAATGGTCCTGACTACGCCCCCTACGCCCAGAGACTTGACTTGGGGTGGGTAGTCATAGGAAATGTATGCTTGGACCAAACAGGAGTCCATTCCTTTAAGACGTACGTACGCCGAGACGGGCGCACTACCTTCTGCAAACCATGTCCTCATCACTATGAGGTGAAGGAAAAGCTTCCAGATTCTGTACAGCTGCCTGATGTTATCCCTTCTCCCTATGCAGACGACTTGGGAAAATTGGTGTTTCATACCACTAAGGATGACAACAAAGTAGCCCCATCTATGGAAGACAAGGAATTTGTCAGGATAATGGACAATGAGTTCCTTAAGGACGAAACCAATCACTGGGTTTTCCCCTTACCCTTCCGAGCTACCAGGGTAAGGCTCCCGAACAATCGTGAACAAGCCTTGTCCAGATTTAACTCTCTCCAGCGCACGCTAAGCAATAAACCGGAGATGAAAGAACACATTGTCACCTTTATGGGCAAAATATTCCATAACAACCATGCGGAGCCAGCGTCTCCCTTAAAGGAAAACGAGGAGTGCTGGTACCTACCCTCATTTGGAGTATATCACCCGAAGAAACCTAAACAAATTAGAGTTGTCTTTGATTCAAGCGCCAAACATCAAGGCGTATCTCTCAATGATGTCCTCCTCACAGGTCCTAATCTGACAAACAACCTAGTAGGAGTGTTGATGAGGTTCAGGAAAGAGCCCATTGCCATCACCGCAGACATTGAACAGATGTTCCACTGTTTCATAGTCCGAGAGGACCACAGGAATTTCCTCAGGTTCCTGTGGTACAAGGACAATGACCCCAGCAAAGAGATGGTGGAGTATCGCATGCGGGTGCACGTATTCGGGAACAGCCCTTCACCCGCTGTGGCAACATATGGCCTGCGGAGAACCGCACAAGAAGGAGAGTCCGAGTATGGAACAGACGCCAGAGACTTTGTAGAGAAAGACTTCTACGTAGATGATGGACTAAAATCTCTACCTACAGAAGAAGCTGCAATCGACCTACTCAAAAGGACCCAACATATGCTGTACCGAGCTAAGCTTAGACTGCACAAAATTGCCTCAAACAGCCCAGCTGTCATGAGAGCCTTTGAGTCAAGCGACCACGCACCTGGATTCAAGGACATAGACCTGGGACCAGACCGTCCGCCTGTGCAGAGAAGCTTAGGCCTGGGGTGGAACCTGTCAGCCGACACCTTCGGATTCCAAATCAACTGTGCAGACAAACCATTCACTAAACGTGGTGTCCTGTCAGTGGTAAATAGCCTGTATGACCCACTGGGATTCGTAGCACCAATTACCATACAAGGTAAATCCCTTCTGAGACAGCTGTCCGAAACTGTCAAGGACTGGGATACCCCTCTACCTCCTGATAAGGAACCAAAATGGGAAACCTGGAAGCAGTCTTTGTGTGCCTTGGATAAAATCCATATACCGAGATGCTACGCTGGAATCTCACTTGCTGCTAGCACCAGGACGGAACTCCATGTGTTCTCGGATGCATCCACGGAGGCCATTGCAGCTGTTGTCTACCTGAAGGTAACGGGATCTGACAATCAAGATCATGTTGGGTTCATTTTCAGCAAAGCTAAGTTGGCTCCCAAGCCTGACCACACTATTCCCAGGCTGGAACTCTGTGGGGCTGTGCTTGCAGTAGAACTCGCAGACTTTATTCAGCATGAGCTGGACACTCACATAGATGACGTACAATACTACAGTGACAGTAAAGTTGTCTTAGGTTACATCTACAACCAAACAAGGCGCTTCTACGTGAACGTCAGTAACCGCATTGAGAGAATAAGAAGGTCTTCCAAACCTGAACAGTGGCACTATATCCCATCTGAACTTAATCCAGCCGACCATGCCACTAGACCTATGTCTATAAATTCCTTTGCTAACTCTTCTTGGCTTTCAGGTCCAAAGTTTCTGCTGGAACAGAAGGGAAGTGAATGTGTTCAGGAATTCTTCAGCATCCAGGATCCGGACGATGATCCAGAAGTCCGCTCCGAGGTCAGTGCTCTGGCCACGAATGCAAAACCAACCTCCACCCTCGGTTGTCAGCGCTTCGAACGCTTCTCCAATTGGATGAAACTCGTCAGGACTATTGCAAGGTTAGTCCACATTGCGAGATCTTATCACAAGCCACATGGAGACAAAGACTGTCATGGTTGGCACGTCTGCCAAAAAATACTCACTATCGAGGACATTCCGGTAGGATAAACTATGAACAGAACACTGCACTACTATTTGTCCATTGGATTACAGTGGGTCAGAGATAGTTTGGCCTAGTGCGGCTTCTCTGATCCGAAGATGGGTTTTCCATTGGATTATCTCAGGAACTGACTTAATGTCTTGTTTAAAGTTATTATTGCATTACATGCATGTTTGGTTTCACTTTCTAGGTTGTTGGACTTTTTAAGGACATTGATATAGTGAAATCCCTTTCGGAATTTCAGACGGGGAGTGTGCTGTTCCATGTATATTCCTCAGTTTCCATGTATGTTGTTATATTTTACTCTGCTGCCACCCAATGGCCTTTTTCTGTATGGCAGCTTGTTTTTCATGTATTTCTTGTGGGCATGTCTTACATCCGGTTCAGGGGTCAAATCTTCTCTTCCTCTGGCAGCCATTTCCAGTTTACTTTCTGTTGTGAGAGGACGTGCTTTTGAACTGGGCTTAGGAAGGCATCAGTCTTTCGACCACACTCTCTCATGCTGCTCACACTTGCAGACACATTTGGTGCTACATCTTACTGTACCCTGTCTACCCTGCATTTCTGGAGAAGTTCTGTATTACCAGTTATACGCTGTATGTCCAGATCTACAAAATAAACAAGTCTGGATTACACAATCCCTGGAGTGCATCATCTCTCTGGACGCTGAGCAGCATTGGTCCTGTCTGCCTCATATCGAGGAAATACGATGGTACGACTCTTTCTCTCACAACTCTTATTAGTCTGCGACACCTTCATTCGCCTCATGTGGGGACAGAACAGTTTTCACTTTTCATAAATATGCAATCACAGGACAGATTAGCAAAAGTGGCTCAGGTGTTTGGTGGTATTGGTCTGGATCCAGTGGGGAGTGGTGATTTCGCCACATGTCTAAATGAACTAGAGAAATTAATGAAAACTGAAACGAAACTATGGTGGAATTACACCACTCTACAAAATTACCTAACGAAAGAAATGATTCCTAGAGGTCTGAGGATCAAAAAAATCTCAACAACTTCTTACTCTGATGAGTTTAATAAAGAGTGGAATCAGATCTTCATGGACTGTACCTTCAGGTTAATGAAACTCCTGATTACAAATGAAGAGCACAAATTGAAAGAAACACAAGAAAATTTGGAGAAAACCGAAAAGGCTCTGGAGGAATATAAATCATTATCTCATTATGAACTATCGCTGGAAAAAATTAAAGGAAATGTGAATGCGTTTGAAGATGAGATTATGAATCGAAAAAAACGCAAGTTTGAGAGAGACCTTACCAATTACTCTACGGACACCGTATATGAATGGGGGAAATGGGAAAAATCTTATAAATCACCGAAATCCATTCTGAAAAATAGCCGAGCTCGAAAAAATCCAACCAACAGACCACAAGTGAATTTTTCATCTACAGACTTTGATTCCTCGGATACAAATGCGAGTACGTCAGACATCTCAATGACAAGCAATATCTCAGGAAATAAAAAGAAACTCAGAAAGTCGTCAAAAACGTAAAAGACGGGGAGGAAGGAAGCACAAAAAGTCTGCCAGGAATTATGACCCGATACAAGAGGAGACAGAAGTAGCAGCAGAAAAAAGTAATGTGGTGAATCTATCCTCCCACATTCTTACACAAGAACAATTAAATTTATTGGCTTTGGGTTTACATTTTGTAAATGATTCAGATTTCAATTTATTTATGACTATTCTAGATATTAATAAGTTTATTAGAAATCTGACTATAAAAAAACATTTTTTTTCAGAGGAAAACATTACACCTGGTACTAATATCACTCCTGTAGTGAATGAATTTGAAAATCTAAACTTTAAAGAACAGGTGACATTGAATTGCCTCATGAGACTCTCAAAGGAACAACAGGGGGAATCCACTTTTGGTTCCCGTAATACATCTGAGAATTTCAAAATAAAAAACCCCTTTTTCTATCCTCTACAGACAAGAGTCGAATGCATGGACAAATTCCAAGAAGTAATTGTAAGGGATTTGAAGATGCTGTATGATGCTCATAATAAAAAAGAACATAATAACTTGTCTCATAATCAGCGGAAGGCATTGCATGAACTGAAATCTTTAAATAATATTGTCATCAAGAAAAGTGATAAAGGTGGATTAATAGTGGTTACGAATGAGAAGGACTATAAGGAGAAAATATATGAACTACTGTCTGATACATCCACTTATAAAAAACTTGGAAGAAATCCAACCAAAGACATCAATGCCAGAATCGCCATTTTGATTGAGGAAGGGGTTAGTTTGTCGGTCATAAATAAAAAACAGGCTGACTACTTATATGTGGAGTCCCCCAGATTACCAATTATGTATGGACTCCCCAAATTACACAAAGGGGATGGTTTTCCGGCGATGCGTCCCATTATATCGGGAATTGGATCTATGTCGGAGCATTTATGTGAGTGGATGGACTCACTATTACAACCCCTTGTCATGAGAATGCCGGAATATATCAAAGACTCGAGGGCAGTTCTAAAAACGCTTTCGGACTGGACTTGGAAAAAAGAGTTTAGTTGGTTAAGTTGCGATGTCGTGTCTCTTTACACGAGTATACCGCATGATATAGCTATGCAAGCTGTCGAGTTCCATCTAAAAGACTATGGAGAATACTCTGAGGATTTGATTAATTTTTCTTTGCAGGTTTTATCCTTCCTCATGCAAAATAATATTTTTTCGTTTGACAATGAAATATATGTCCAGAAGTCGGGAGTCCCTATGGGAGCTAAATACTCACCGTCTCTGGCCAATTTAACCATGGCATTTTGGGAGCAAAAATTTATGTTCTCTGCCGATAATCCTTTTGTTGAATGCATCTCCTGGTATGGCAGATACATTGATGACACCCTCATTATTTGGGGGGGCGATGTGTCTGCCATACCGGGATTTGTAGAATACATTAATTCTAATGATTGCGGTATCAAGTTCACTTTTGTTTGTGATCAGTTTAATATTTCATTTTTGGATCTGGATCTGTGCGGATGTGTTGGGGAGAAAATTATAAGTAAGACGCATACAAAACCCATTAGTGGGAACACATTGCTGCACGCGGAGAGTAGCCATCCAGCCCACACAATTAGATCCATACCTGTGGGAGAATTTATTAGGTCCAAACGCAATTACAGTGGGGAGGAGGATAGACAGAAGGAATTTAATAAATTAAACAACAAATTTAAAAACCGTAAATACCCTAGTTGGACTTCAAGAAGAGCCGCAAACGTAGTCAATAGAAAACAGAGGGAGGATTTATTAGTTCCAAATAGTGATAATCTATTAAGAAAGAAGAAGTATGACAAAAAACCTTATGTGTGTTTGCAATTTTCCTCCCAATTCAATCAAATCAAAGGTATTATCAACAGGAGATTATCTATCCTATATGAGGATGAAATATTGTCGGATATTTTGAAGGATGGAATAAATGTGGTAGCAAGAAGGGCACGTACTATTGGTGATTCAATTGCCCCAAATTCTTCCTCTGTTTCCAATAAACCCAGATCCAGTACATGGCTGGAATGTAAGGGTTTTTTTAGATGTGGGACCTCTGCATGTAGCACCTGTGCACATATACATGTAGGTAACATTTTCCAGAATTCGGATAATACCAAAGAGTATAAAATAAATAGTTTTATAAATTGCCATACGAAAAATGTGGTATATAAGGTAGATTGCATATTATGCCAGATCTCTTATATAGGGTGTACGTCACGTAAATTAAAAACTCGAATAACTGAACACATTAGAGACGCTATTAACCCCAATATAAGAAATACAAATAAAAATATCTCTATGGTATCGAGACATTTTAATTTACAACATAATGGGGATATCACCGCTCTAAGGGTGCAGGGTATTGAGAAAGTGTATATGTCACATCGCGGAGGAGATTCAAGGAGACGCCTACTTACTAGAGAGGCTTTTTGGATCTACAATCTAAATACTCGTTATCCTGCAGGCATGAACAAGAAAAGTGAAATTATGTATCACTATTGTTAGTGTTTTAGTATGTTGTGTATGTTATAGTCTATTTTTAATATGTTCAGACATTTGTAGCTCTAGGACCTTACGAACCTGTCATGTGATATGGGGGGCGTGTCTTAAGCCTGTATGGGAGATATAGCGCGCTCATTCCTGGAGCTGCATGGGCATGAGTAAGACCGCTATAGGTCGAAACGCGTAGCCGTATTCTTACAATCACCTGTCTGGTCCACTTTTTGTAAGGAATTTTTCTGCTTTTATTGCCACTTTGGATTAATAAAATTTGCAACTTTTTATCCATCTTGCTGGAGCTGGAGTGTCTACTTTGTTGGAAGTGCTGCTGCTGGATGTCTGGATCAGGACGGGCTCCTGTGCTCCGCTTTCGATGGTCTGGTTGGTGAGCTGGCTGCGACTTTTTTAGTCGTTTTTTTTTTTTGTTTTTGTATCCCGATTTTGTTTTCCATAGGTTTACATGGTACTGTAAACCGGATGGAAAACTGCTGCGAATCCGCAGCTTCCAATCCGCTGCGGATCCACAGCCAAATCTGCAACGTGTGCACAGACCCTTATGCTGATCGTTTTGTAATATTGCAATGTCAATCTCAATTTTTAATATATTACAGTTTGGTGTCATCAGCAAACACTGAAACTTTACTCTCAATTCCTGGTGCTTCATAGAAGTTTACAACGCTGAGCTGTGAAAATAAAAAAAGAAATCACAAAAAAAGAAATCACACTTTTCCAACAAAAATGTTATATAGCCTCAAATGTTGCAGGGTCGCTGAGTCTTTGATCCAAGGGCAGAAGGGTTGTCTTCCCTCTGCCTGCCAGCAGAATGCGGCAATCGAGTTTGGTCGCAGCATTTAGGAGGCTAAAGTGCCGGGAGCTATGCGGGACCGCTCTTGGCACTTAGTGCCGGGTGTCAGCTGTCAGAATCAACTGACACCCGGCTGTGAACAAGCAGGCACTGCCCGTGTGCATGCAAAATAGCTGGGACGTATCCATATGTCCCAGGTCAATGAGACCTAAGTCACAGGGATGTAAGGATACATTTTAGGTGAGAAAGGGGTTAATAAAGAAATTAAAAAGAATCGGTCCTAGATCAGATCTCTGCAGTACTCCACTGCTGACTATATCCCATATAGAGTATGTACTTTTTGCTTTCTGTCCCTTAACCAGTTCTTTACCTATCTGTATATACATCTCTGGCAAAAATTAAGGGTTAGGAGACCACCACATCAAAACCCTGTCATGTGCAGCCCAATCTCCAGACCTGAACCCCACTGAACACCTCTGGAAGGTAATCAAGAGGATGCTGGATAGTCACAAGCCATCAAACAAAGAAGAACTGCTTACATGTTTGCCCCAGAAGCAGTGAGAAAGGCTGGTGGAAAGCATGCCAAGACACATGAAATCTGTGAAGAAAAATCATGGTTATTCCACAAAATATTGATTTCTGAACTATTCCTGAGTTAAAAACATTAGCATTGTTGTTTCTAAATGATTCTGAACTTGTTTTCTTTGCATTATTTGAGGTCTGAAAGCACTATTTTTTTTTATTTTGACCATTTCTCTGCTTCAGAAAAAAATACAAAATTTATTGCTTGGAAATTCGGAGACATGTTGTCAGAAGTTTACAGAATAAATGAACAATTTACATTTTACTCAAAAATATACCTATATATATATATATATATATATATACATATATATATATATATACGTATCTGCTTGTGTAAAAGCCAAGGTTTTTTTTTGTGGAAGGGGAGTGGCAGAATAGCGGCAGGAGCCGGCAGCTGTGGCTGTAACTGTGCAGTTGCTAAAGAGAAATTACCGTATTTTTCGGACTATAAGACGCACCGGACCATAAGACGCACCCCAAATTTGTGGTGAAAATTGCAGAAAAAAAGATTTTTTATAAGATGGGGGTCCGTCTTATTGTCCGAATTTACCTGGCGGTGGCAGAGCAGGGTCACAGGAGGCAAGGTATCGGCAGAGATGGGGTGATGCTGGGATGAGGAGGTGCTGGGATGAGGAGGTGCTGGGATGAGGAGGTGCTGGGATGAGGAGGTGCTGGGATCAGGAGGTGCTGGGATCAGTAGGTGCTGGGATTAGGAGGTGCTGGGATGAGAAGGTGCTGGGATGAGGAGGTGCTGGGATGAGGAGGTGCTGGGATGAGGAGGTGCTGGGATCAGGAGGTGCTGGGATGAGGAGGTGCTGGGATGAGAAGGTGCTGGGATGAGGAGGTGCTGGGATGAGGAGGTGCTGGGATGAGGAGGTGCTGGGATGAGAAGGTGCTGGGATGAGGAGGTGCTGGGATCAGGAGTTGCTGGGATCAGGAGGTGCTGGGATCAGGAGGTGCTGGGATCAGGAGGTGCAGTGAGAGGTATGGTGTGAGAGGGGTCCCAGGCTTACCGTGGTGGCAGAGGTGCGGTGGCAGAGGTGCGGTGGCAGAGGTGCAGCGGCACAGGAGGCGCAGTAAGCGGGGTCCCTTTCCCCGGTATGATGATGCAGCAGCCCGGTATGCAGCAGAGCCGGGTGAATCCTCTTGTTATCGGTGGGCGCGGCCATCTTCCTGAGGCCGCGCATGTGCAGATGAAGCGCTCTGCTTCCCGGGGCTTCAGGAAAATGGCCGCCGCGATCTCCATCTGCGCACGCGCAGCCTACCGCGGCCATTTTCCTGAAGCCCCGGGAAGCAGAACGCTCCATCTGCGCACGCGCGGCCTCAGGAAAATGGCCGCCACCACTGATAACAAGAGGATTCACCCGGCTCTGCTGCATACCGGGCTGCTGCATCACCTCACCGGAGAAAGGGACCCAGCTTACTGCGCCTCCTCTGCCGCCACACCTCTGCTGCCGCACCTCTGCAGCTGCACCTCTGCCACCGGACCTCTGCCGCCACGGGTAAGCCTGCATTGCGACTATTAGACGCACCCCCCATTTCTCTTACCCCATGACGGCACTAACGAGAGAGAGGGATCCGCCCTCAGGGACAGGAAACCCACAGGTTAAAAAGGCGGGACCTCTCCTCCACCTCAGTTCGGTTTCCTGTCCCCGACGGGGATCCCACAACTCACCATCCAGGAGTCCAGGGACCATCAGGCCGAGTTCAGGCAGCGGGGGGCCCTGCCACGGTCTCAGGTGGATTCCTCCCTGAGGGCGCGATCCGGGGTCGGCGGGCCTCGTAGATGCGCGCAGAGGGGAGGCAGTGAAGAGGATGCCGAGAAAGCCTGCCTCTTCCTTTTCAAAGGGATGATCGGCAATAGGTAGCGGTGGCTACCTGGAGGGTTTCTCCACCGATCCATAAGGCACACAGGAGTGGTGACGCCGGTCACTGACAGGAGAACGCTGGGAGCAGCGGCGGCTGCGGAAGCTCCGTCCCTCCTGTGAGCCGGCAAACAGTGAGCGCGCGCGCGGGGTTCGGCGACTTACTGCGCAGGCGTGGGGGTCACTTCCGGGGCGGCGCAGGGCACCTCTGGGTAAACCGGAAGTTGCCTGGCGCCGCTCCATTAGTATATATCCAGAAGGAAAAGGGGTATACCGCTGCTCAGAGATTACCACCATGAGTGGAATAGAGCAGTCGGTGGAAGAAATTTCACAGGCCCCTGTGACAAAGAACCCGAAGGAGCGCCATTCCTCAAGAAAACCCACGCAGCGCAGCAGCTCAGGATCCCAGCGTAGCAGAGGCTCTGGTGGATCCAGGAGGGAGACGGTGGTTCAAGTGGAGGAGGCATCCTCAAAGCCACAGCCGGTATCTTCCTCACATTAGGAGGGTAAGTGACCTCCGTGAAAGTGTAAATTCTAATAGGGGTTTATTGTTTCCTAGGGAAAGAAATGCCAGGGGAAAAGTAAACATAGAGTATGCCCGCTTTGTTCAGCAGATTTGCCGGATTCATGGGTTAAAAAACTCTGTGCGCCATGTATTAAGAACACCATTGATGAGGAGACACCAAGTTTCACATCTGAATTAAAAGATTTAATTAAAACCCAAGTAGCAGACGCATTAAAAAGCGTAAAAAACCGTAAAAGAAAACATAAAGAAAAATCTCCAGATTACAGCTCCAGCGAGGGAGATAGTACGAGTGGGGATTCTGATAGCTCTACAGCTTCATCATCCTCCTCCGCATCTTCAGAAAGCGGTCGCAACTGTTTCCCAATAGATGAAACGGATGCGTTGGTGAAAATGGTTAGGGCGACAATGGGTCTGGCAGACACTCGTTACAAAAAATCTGTACAAGATCTTATGTTTAGTGGCCTGGAACAAAAGAAGTACAGAGTGTTCCCATTAAATGAAAAAATTCAAGCCCTTATAAAAAAGGAGTGGAAAAGACCAGACAAAAAAGTACTGTTAACACCCAAAAGGAAATACCCATTTGATGACCCAGCCTGCGCCTCATGGGGAAAAGCGCCAAAATTAGACGTCGCCATCGCGAAAGCCTCTAAAAAGTTTGCTCTGCCTTTTGAAGATATGGGGACCCTCAAGGATCCTATGGATAAAAAGGCCGATGTCTTCCTAAAAGGGTCCTGGGAGGCCGCCAGCGGGGGGCTAAAACCCGGTATAGCTGCTACGTGTACAGCTAGAGCACTAATGGTCTGGCTGGATCATTTAGAGACTCAATTAAAAAATAAAACCCCGAGAGAGTCTATACTAGACTCCGTGTCAGCGATGAGAGGGGCCGCTGCATATTTAGCAGATGCCTCAATAGACTCAGTTAGACTGACGGCAAGATCGGCTTCCTTCTCAAATGCGGCTAGGAGAGCATTATGGCTAAAGTGCTGGCCGGGGGACCTGCAAACTAAAGCTAAGTTGTGTTCCATTCCGTGTGAAGGTGAATATTTGTTCGGTCCCACCCTAGACGATGTCCTCGAAAAAGCGGTTGATAAAAAGAAAGCCTTTCCGGGATTCCTAAATCAATCTTATAGGCGGCCCTTTCGAGGAAGGAGGTTCACACAAAGACGCCCCCCAAAAAATCAAAAGGAGGGGTGGGAAGACAGAAAATTCAAAAGAGGAGGTTTCATGTTCAACAAGCCGGATAATAAAAAACAGCCACAATGAGGGTGTGCCCCAGGTAGGAGGGAGACTGACCCACTTTCTTCCAACCTGGGAAAAAAATTTCTGGAAGTGCCTGGACTCTAAACATCATAAAGACGGGCCTAAAACTAAGCTTTCACACAATGCCACACAATCAGTTTGTGGTCACACCACGAAGAAAGTCAGAGATCGAGCAGCTAAGCATCCAGAGAGAAGTTCTCACTCTTCTGGAGAAGAAAGTCTTACAGGAAGTTCCACAACAGGAAGAGACGAGGGGGTTTTATTCTCCGCTCTTTCTTCGAACAAAACCGGACGGAACTTTCAGAGTAATTATAAATTTGAGGCAACTAAACAGAGTGATGGTAGCCCTATCGAATCTAGGATGGTTTCTGAACCTGGAAAAATCCAGGCTTATCCCATCTCAAGTACAGTTGTACTTGGGGATATTAATAGACTCAACAAAGCAAGAGTGTCGTCTGCCAGAAGAAAAAGTATCCAACATGATACATCTAGTGAATCAGTTGAGTATCTCTCCTCTGATCTCTCTAAGGAGAGCCATGTCCATACTGGGATCAATGACATCCTGTATCCCAGCGGTACAGTGGGCTCAGAGCCACTCGAGAGATCTCCAGTGGGAAATACTAGAGGCGGTATCCCACGCAGGAGGAAATTTAGAAAAGCAATTAAAAATATCCTCTCGGACAAAAACTTCCTTAGCTTGGTGGACAGACCCGTCCAATCTCAGGAGGGGGGTTCCATGGGTATGGCCGGTCTCGATAATCCTGACCACAGACGCAAGCCCTTGGGGGTGGGGGGCCCACCTAATCAGGCAAATTGCCCAAGGTCCTTGGTCAGTAGAAGAAAAAGACCTTACTTCAAACATGAAGGAGCTTTTAGCAGTTCAGTACGCCATCAATCATTTTTTAACTTCCCTCCGTTCCCACCACGTGAGACTACTGACGGACAACAGGGTGGTAGTAGCATATTTAAACCATCAGGGAGGGACGAGGTCTCAATCCCTAATGAAAGTGACAAATTTCATCATGTCACAAGCAGAAGCCAACTTGTCCTCCCTGACAGCCCTTCACATAAAAGGGTCAGAAAATCAAACTGCAGATTTTCTAAGCAGAACCCAATTAAAACAGGGGGAATGGGAGTTAAATACAAGTATATTCAAACGCATAGTGGATCTTTGGGGGGCCCCGGATATAGATCTATTTGCAAACAATCAAAATCGGAAAACGGAGGCCTTCTGCTCGATAGATCCTCGGGGGAGTCCAGTGGCCATAGACGCGTTGTTAATTCCATGGAAATTCCATCTAGCTTATGTGTTTCCTCCGATAGCTCTAATTCCCTTAGTCTTGAAGAAAATCAGGGAAGACAGAGCCAAAGTGATACTGATAGCTCCGTTCTGGCCGAAAAGAGTATGGTTCCCATGGCTACGCCTAATGTCCATAGCGGATCCATGGGTACTCCCAGATATCCCAGACCTTCTGCATCAAGGGCCAGTGAATCACCCTCAAATAAAAAGTTTGCACATGACGGCCTGGCTTTTGAAAGGGAACTGTTAACAAAAAGGGGGTTTTCTTCAAATTTAATTTCTACCCTGCTGGCCAGTAGAAAACCTATAACTACCAGAGCCTACGGCAAAGTCTGGAAAAAGTTCCTCTCCACGTCAGGAGTTATCCTATCAAATCAGATGCCAATTCAGGAAATCTTAGAATTTCTTCAAAAAGGTTTAGAGAAAGGCCTAGCAACAAACACGCTGAAGGTTCAGATTGCAGCATTGGGTGCCCTTTACAACCAGGATTTGGCGGGGAATCACTGGGTAAAAAGATTTATTAGAGCATCTACTAGGTCCAGACCAGTTATACATCTCACCGCTCCTCCCTGGGACCTGAACTTAGTCCTTTCAGCACTAACTAAAGCGCCGTTCGAACCTTTATCTCAGGCTTCACTAAAAATAATATCTTGGAAAACCTGTTTATTGGTGGCCCTAACCTCAGCTCGCAGGATTAGTGATCTGCAGGCCTTATCAGCCTACCCACCTCTAACACAAATATTAGATGACAGAGTAATCCTCAAAACTGACCCTTCTTACCTTCCCAAAGTGGCGTCAAAATTCCACAGATCTCAAGAGATAGCGTTACCATCTTTTTGCCCCAATCCAAAAAACAAAAAAGAGGAGGCTCTACACACTCTAGATGTAAAGAGATGTCTAACACACTATCTATCAGCCACAAGGGAGTGTAGGAAAGGGAGGGCTCTGTTTGTCTGCTTTCAGGGACCAAATAAGGGTCACAAGGCATCGAAAGCCACGTTGGCGAGGTGGGTAAGAGATGCCATCAAGATGTCATATACCTCATCCGGGGAAAAAGTTCCAGACACAGTTAAGGCTCATTCAACCAGGTCGGTGGCAACCTCTTGGGCTGAACGTGGTGGAGCATCAATAGATCAAATATGTAGAGCAGCCACTTGGTCTTCCCCCTCTACATTCTTCAAGCACTATCAGCTTAATCTATCCTCTCCCTCAGACTTAACTTTTGGTAGGAGAGTTCTTGAGGCAGTAGTCCCACCCTAAAATTTTCATTCTTTGAAATTCTCTCGTTAGTGCCGTCATGGGGTAAGAGAATATCGTAGTTACTTACCGATAACGGTATTTCTCTGAACCCATGACGGCACCTGTATATTCCCTCCCTTCACGTATGGGTGTCCACACTACTTATAAATTAAGTCACGAGGTGTGCATAAAAAAAAAAAAAAAAAAAAAAAAAAAAAAAGTGTGTATATATATATATATATATATAGAGGAGCTTATATAAGTTATACAGTTATATTTTGTTGTGTAAAAATAACCAATTAAGTTACAGCAGAAATTCCCTGCAAGGCTCTGTAAACCAACTGAGGTGGAGGAGAGGTCCCGCCTTTTTAACCTGTGGGTTTCCTGTCCCTGAGGGCGGATCCCTCTCTCTCGTTAGTGCCGTCATGGGTTCAGAGAAATACCGTTATCGGTAAGTAACTACGATATTTCCCCCCTTTTCTTGAGGGGAAAAAGTGCGTCTTGTAGTCCGAAAAATACGGTAATATTAATTTCTCTCATAACACACAGTGACAGCTGCATCTAAATAATAAAATAATAAAATAATAAAAAATAAAAATAGCTGAATGTAACAATTGCCAAGTAGTAGAAACAATAAATGATTTTACAATATCACCCAAACAACCAGTTAGGTCATTATTCTTTATTTTAATTATGCTTTAACTTTGTACAAGGTTTTTTTTTTTGCATGAAAGAAAAATCTACAAAACATTGAATTCAAGAAGGTTGTGTGCAAATAGACGGCACAGACAGCTGTGAAATTAATATGTGATAAAATAATGTAGAATTAAAGAAAGATGGAATAATATATGTGGATGTGGCAGAGCTAAAAGTCATGCATTTGTTTCTTACGTGTCTTGGGATAACCAAGAAGATTTTTATGCAAAATTTCATAGTAAAGTATGCCTATAGAAAAACATTAGTAATTCAATATAAAATGGCTATTTTCAGAATTTGGCATTGTCATTTGATAGAGTCCAAAACAATATTATTGTGTGTGATTTTAACATTAACCAGTTACATACAAGTTAAAAGCAAGAATCACTAGCTGTATGTTATAAAATGTGACAAACGTTATTATATTCACTAATCCAACAAGTTCTAGAACCAAATTTCTACACATGGTGTTTATTGTAGAGATCCATAAACCCATTGCATAAGCCTTTTTTCACATTATCATCAAGGATAATTTTCATCATTTTTGTTTTATAACTGGAATGGACAATTCTGTAGCATTATTCTTTCCATAACTATTATGTGGGAAGCCTTGATAGAACCCCCTTACACCCCATTAAAATCAATGGTGTATGTCTGGATTTGAAAGTAGCTATTTGGCTCTATTTTAAGCTCCAGATATTACAATAGTCTGAACAGTGCCTAAGATGTAACTTCATATGAAACTACTGTGATACATTATAAATTACAAAATAGTTTTGAAGCTTTGTGTAGAAATATATCAAACAAAGAATATAAAACTACTAGACACTCTAAAAGGATAGTTAAAAGTAACTATTAATATGAATACTAGTGATTATAAAAAACACTCGGTTTTTTAGATTTCTGTACAATATTGAGGTTTAGCGAGCATTGCAAGGTGTGAATGTGGTTAGCTGACCACATTGCTGCATAACTCTAACACTGGTCATTATCTGTACAGGCCGATGCGTCTCTGTACTTGTGGCTATTTTATCTGTTAACCACACCGGGCGTGGCTATTTTATCTGTTAACCACACAGGGCACGTAGATGGCTATCACAACTAACACAGCTGTTGTGAGTTCTGTTGTCGGGCTCCCTCCTGTGGTCATGAATGGTACTTCGGCTGGTTCTGTCCATGGACTTCCTCTGGTGGGTGTTTCTGAGTTTCCTTCCACAGGTGATGAGGTTAATTCGTTAGCTGGCTGCTCTATTTAACTCCACTTAGATCTTTGCTCCATGCCACCTGTCAATGTTCCAGTATTGGTCTAGTTCTCTCCTGGATCGTTCTTGTGACCTGTCTTCCCAGCAGAAGCTAAGTTCCAGCTTGTATTTCTTTGGTTTGCTATTTTTCTGTCCAGCTTGCTATTTTTATTGTTGCCTTGCTTGCTGGAAGCTCTGGGACGCAGAGGGAGCGCCTCCGCACCGTGAGTCGGTGCGGAGGGTCTTTTTGCGCCCTCTGCGTGGTCTTTTTGTAGGTTTTTGTGCTGACCGCAAAGAAACCTTTCCTATCCTTGGTCTGTTCAGTAAGTCGGGCCTCACTTTGCTAAATCTATTTCATCTCTGTGTTTGTATTTTCATCTTTACTCACAGTCATTATATGTGGGGGGCTGCCTTTTCCCTTGGGGAATTTCTCTGAGGCAAGGTAGGCTTATTTTTCTTTCTTCAGGGCTAGCTAGTTCCTTAGGCTGTGCCGAGTTGCATAGGGAGCGTTAGGCGCAATCCACAGCTATTTCTAGTGTGTTTGATAGGATTAGGGATTTCGGTCAGCAGAGTTCCCACGTCCCAAAGCTCGTCCTTTTTTATCAGTAACTATCAGGTCATTCCATGTGCTCTTAACCACCATGTCCATTATTGTCCTGACCACCAGGTCATAACAGTACAGGTGGCCCAAAGTACTAATGCATCTCAATAGAGGGATAAGAGAAGTTCTGAGACCATTTTTTTTTCTTTGCAGTGTGTTTTGTCTCTCTTTTCCCCTTTACCTCTGAGTGGTTCAGGACACAGGTGTAAACATGGACATTCAAGGTCTGTCCTCTTGGATGGATAATCTCACTACAAGGGTACAAAACATTCAAGATTTTGTGGTTCAGAATCCGATGTCAGAGCCTAGGATTCCAATTCCTGATTTGCTTTTTGGTGATAGATCTAAGTTCTTGAATTTCAAAAATAATTGTAAATTATTTCTTGCCTTGAAAACTCGCTCCTCAGGTGACCCTGTTCAACAAGTAAAGATCATTATTTCTTTGTTACGTGGTGACCCTCAAGACTGGGCATTTTCCCTTGCGCCAGGAGGTCCGGCATTGCGTGATGTTGATGCGTTTTTCCTGGCGCTTGGATTGCTTTATGACGAACCTAATTCAGTGGATCAGGCAGAGAAAATCTTGCTGGCTCTGTGTCAGGGTCAGGATGAAGCGGAGATATATTGTCAGAAGTTTAGAAAGTGGTCTGTGCTCACTCAGTGGAATGAATGTGCCCTGGCAGCAATCTTCAGAAAGGGTCTCTCTGAAGCCCTTAAGGATGTCATGGTGGGATTTCCCATGCCTGCTGGTCTGAATGAGTCTATGTCCTTGGCCATTCAGATCGATCGACGCTTGCGTGAGCGTAAAGCTGTGCACCATTTGGCGGTACTATCTGAGCATGGGCCTGAGCCTATGCAATGTGATAGGACTTTGACCAGAGCTGAACGGCAAGAACACAGACGTCGGAATGGGCTATGTTTTTACTGTGGTGATTCCACTCATGCTATCTCCGATTGTCCTAAGCGCACTAAGCGGTTCGCTAGGTCTGCCACCATTGGTACGGTACAGTCTAAATTTCTATTGTCCGTTACTCTGATTTGCTCTTTGTCATCCTATTCTGTTATGGCATTTGTGAATTCAGGCGCTGCCCTGAATTTGATGGACTTGGAGTATGCTAGGCGCTGTGTTTTTTTCTTGGAGCCCTTGCAGTATCCTATTCCATTGAGAGGAATTGATGCTACGCCTTTGGCCAAGAATAAGCCTCAGTACTGGACCCAATTGACCATGTGCATGGCTCCTGCACATCAGGAGGATATCCGCTTTCTGGTGTTGCATAATCTGCATGATGTGGTCGTTTTGGGGTTGCCATGGCTACAGGTTCATAATCCAGTATTGGACTGGAAATCTATGTCTGTGTTCAGCTGGGGTTGCCAGGGGGTACATGGTGATGTTCCATTTTTGTCTATTTCGTCTTCCACTCCTTCTGAAGTTCCAGAGTTTTTGTCGGATTATCGGGATGTATTTGATGAGCCCAAAGCCAGTGCCCTACCTCCTCATAGGGATTGCGATTGTGCAATTAATTTGATTCCTGGTAGTAAGTTTCCTAAGGACCGATTGTTCAATTTATCTGTGCCAGAACACGCCGCTATGCGGAGTTATATAAAGGAATCCTTGGAGAAAGGCCATATTCGCCCGTCGTCATCACCGTTAGGAGCAGGGTTCTTTTTTGTGACCAAGAAGGATGGCTCTTTGAGACCTTGTATTGATTACCGCCTTCTTAATAAAATTACAGTCAAATTTCAGTATCCTTTGCCGTTGCTGTCTGATTTGTTTGCTCGTATTAAAGGGGCTAGTTGGTTCACCAAGATAGATCTTCGAGGGGCGTATAATCTTGTGCGTATTAAACAAGGCGATGAATGGAAAACAGCATTTAATACGCCCGAGGGCCATTTTGAGTACCTGATTATGCCATTCGGGCTTTCCAATGCTCCATCAGTATTTCAGTCCTTTATGCATGACATCTTCCAAGAGTACCTGGATAAATTCCTGATTGTGTATTTGGATGATATTTTGGTCTTTTCGGATGATTGGGAGTCTCATGTGAAGCAGGTCAGAATGGTGTTCCAGGTCCTTCGTGCTAATTCCTTGTTTGTGAAGGGGTCAAAGTGTCTCTTTGGAGTTCAGAAGGTTTCATTTTTGGGGTTCATTTTTTCCCCTTCTACTATCGAGATGGACCCTGTTAAAGTCCAGGCCATTTACGATTGGACTCAGCCGACATCTGTGAAGAGCCTGCAAAAGTTCCTGGGCTTTGCTAATTTTTATCGGCGCTTCGTCGCTAATTTTTCTACTGTTGCTAAACCGTTGACTGATTTGACCAAGAAGGGTGCTGATGTGGTCAATTGGTCTTCTGCAGCTGTAGAGGCTTTTCAGGAGTTGAAGTGTCGTTTTTCTTCTGCCCCTGTGTTGTGCCAGCCAAATGTTTCGCTCCCGTTTCAGGTTGAGGTTGATGCTTCTGAGATTGGAGCAGGGGCTGTTTTGTCGCAAAGAAGTTCTGATGGCTCGGTGATGAAGCAATGTGCTTTCTTTTCTAGAAAGTTTTCGCCTGCTGAGCGTAATTATGATGTTGGTAATCGTGAGTTGTTGGCCATGAAGTGGGCATTCGAGGAGTGGCGTCATTGGCTTGAAGGAGCCAAGCATCGCGTGGTGGTCTTGACAGATCACAAGAATTTGACTTATCTTGAGTCTGCCAAACGGTTGAATCCGAGAAGGCTAGATGGTCGTTATTTTTCTCCCGTTTTGATTTTGTGGTTTCGTACCTTCCGGGCTCTAAGAATGTGAAGGCTGATGCCCTGTCAAGGAGTTTTGTGCCTGTCTCTCCGGGTGTTCCTGAGCCGGCGGGTATTCTCAAAGAGGGGGTAATTTTGTCTGCCATCTCCCCTGATTTGCGGCGGGTGCTGCAAAAATTTCAGGCTGATAGACCTGACCGTTGCCCAGCAGAGAAACTGTTTGTCCCTGATAGATGGACTAGTAGAGTTATCTCTGAGATTCATTGTTCAGTGTTGGCTGGGCATCCTAAAATCTTTGGTACCAGAGATTTGGTGGCTAGATCCTTTTGGTGGCCGTCTTTGTCACGGGATGTGCGTTCTTTTGTGCAGTCCTGTGGGACTTGTGCTCGGGCTAAGCCCTGCTTTTCTCGTGCCAGTGGGTTGCTTTTGCCCTTGCCGGTCCCAAAGAGGCCCTGGACGCATGTTTCTATGGATTTTATTTCGGATCTCCCCGTCTCTCAAAAGATGTCGGTCATTTGGGTGGTTTGTGATCGCTTTTCTAAGATGGTCCATTTGGTACCTTTGTCTAAATTGCCTTCCTCCTCTGATTTGGTGCCATTATTTTTCCAGCATGTGGTTCGTTTGCATGGTATCCCGGAGAACATCGTTTCTGACAAAGGTTCCCAGTTTGTTTTGAGGTTTTGGCGATCCTTTTGTGCAAGGATGGGCATTGATTTGTCTCTTTCCTCGGCTTTCCATCTTCAGACAAATGGCCAAACCGAACGAACTAATCAGACCTTGGAAACATATCTGAGATGCTTTGTTTCTGCTGATCAGGATGATTGGGTGTCCTTTTTGGCGTTGGCTGAGTTCGCCCTTAATAATCGGGCCAGCTCGGCTACTTTGGTTTCGCCGTTTTTCTGCAATTCTGGTTTCCATCCTCGTTTCTCTTCAGGGCAGGTTGAGTCTTCGGACTGTCCTGGTGTAGATACTGTGGTGGATAGGTTGCAGCAGATTTGGACTCATGTGGTGGACAATTTGACATTGTCCCAGGAGAAGGCTCAACGTTTCGCTAACCGCCGGCGCTGTGTGGGTCCCCGACTTCGTGTTGGGGATTTGGTTTGGTTGTCGTCTCGTTATGTTCCTATGAAGGTTTCCTCTCCTAAGTTTATGCCTCGTTTCATTGGTCCGTATAAGATTTCTGAGGTTATCAATCCTGTGTCATTTCGTTTGGCCCTTCCTGCTTCTTTTGCCATCCATAATGTGTTCCATAGGTCGTTATTGCGGAGATACGTGGCGCCTGTGGTTCCATCCGTTGATCCTCCTGCCCCGGTGTTGGTTGAGGGGGAGTTGGAGTATGTGGTGGAGAAGATTTTGGATTCTCGTGTTTCGAGACGGAAACTCCAGTACCTGGTCAAGTGGAAGGGTTATGGTCAGGAAGATAATTCCTGGGTTTTTGCCTCTGATGTTCATGCTGCCGATCTGATTCGTGCCTTTCATTTGGCTCATCCTGGTCGGCCTGGGGGCTCTGGTGAGGGTTCGGTGACCCCTCCTCAAGGGGGGGTACTGTTGTGAGTTCTGTTGTCGGGCTCCCTCGTGTGGTCATGAATGGTACTTCGGCTGGTTCTGTCTATGGACTTCCTCTGGTGGGTGTTTCTGAGTTTCTTTCCACAGGTGACGAGGTTAATTCGTTAGCGGGCTGCTCTATTTAACTCCACTTAGATCTTTATTAGATACATCAGATAGGGATTGCATACATTAGTTAGGACTGCTCTGATAAGGGTATACCGTGAAGATTGGTAGAGCAGCTTAGTATACATTTTTTGCAAAAAACGTATCAACCAAATACCCTGTTTTTTACATCTTTTACTAGCACTTGCGGATTACTGCAATATTTTTTCAAACTGAGTGTTTTTGGTTTTACTATTCTCTTTTGTGTCTTCCACTTAGATCTTTGCTCCATGCCACCTGTCAATGTTCCAGTATTGGTCTATTTCTCTCCTGGATCATTCTTGTGACCTGTCTTCCCAGCAGAAGCTAAGTTCCAGCTTGTATTTCTTTGGTTTGCTATTTTTCTGTCCAGCTTGTTATTTTTATTGTTGTCTTGCTTGCTGGAAGCTCTGGGACGCAGAGGGAGCGCCTCCACACCGTGAGTCGGTGCGGAGGGTCTTTTTGCGCCCTCTGCGTGGTCTTTCTGTAGGTTTTTGTGCTGACCGCAAAGTAACCTTTCCTATCCTTGGTCTGTTCAGTAAGTCGTACCTCACTTTGCTAAATCTATTTCATCTCTGTGTTTGTATTTTCATCTTTACTCACAGTCATTATATGTGGGGGGCTGCCTTTTCCTTTGGGGAATTTCTCTGAGGCAAGGTAGGCTTATTTTTCTTTCTTCAGGGCTAGCTAGTTCCTTAGGCTGTGCCGAGTTGCATAGGGAGCATTAGGCGCAATCCACGGCTATTTCTAGTGTGTTTGATAGGATTAGGGATTGCGGTCAGCAGAGTTCCCACGTCCCAGAGCTCATCCTTTTTTATCAGTAACTATCAGGTCATTCCGTGTGCTCTTAACCACCAGGTCCATTATTGTCCTGACCACCAGGTCATAACACACAGCCCCTAGACACGCTGGAAAATTATGCTGACACTGCTTCATTCTAAATGTGTAATGTCAGCGCCCTGAGCAGTCCCTGTAACAGGCATTGGAATAGCATTTTAATTCTTAAGGATCATTTTTTATTACACGCAGCCCTGCTGTAACACACTGCCCTGATTACAGAATGCAATATGCAATCTCACAACAAATACGTATGAAAATCTAATATAAAAAAACAAATACTGGACTATATGTGCTCATTGGTAATGAAACACACTGCCCTGATTACAGAATGCAATATGCAATCTCACAACAACGACATATGAAAATCTAATATAAAAAAAAATACTGGGATAATAATCACAGGATCAAATTAACAATATCAAAATAACTATTATGTGGGAAACCTTGATAGAACCCCCTTCGCCCCCATTAAAATCAATGGTGTATGTCTGGATTTGAAAGTAGCTATTTGGCTCTATTTTAAGCTCCAGATTTTACAACAGTCTGAACAGTGCCTAAGATGTAACTTCATATGAAACTACTGTGATACATTATAAATTACAAAATAGTTTTGAAGCTTTGTGTAGAAATATATCAGACAAAGAATATAATCTGCCCTGATTACAGAATGCAATATCCAATCACACAACAAATACATATGAAAATCTAATATAAAAAAACAAATACTGGACTATATGTGCTCATTGGTAATAAAACACACTGCCCTGATTACAGAATGCAATATGCAATCTCACAATAATGACATATGAAACTCTAATAGGATATAAAATAAACAACATGGTATGTTATAAAGCACAATTTTGCACTATATGTGCTCATTGGAAATAAAACACACTGCCCTGATTACAGAATGCAATATGCATTCTCACAACAACGACATTTGAAAATCTAATATAAAAAAACAAATACTGGACTATATGTGCTCATTGGTAATAAAACACACTGCCCTGATTACAGAATGCAATATGCAATCTCACAACAACGACATATAAAAATCTAATATAAAAACATATACTGGGATAATAACAACTGGATCAAATTAACAATATCAAACTGTATCAAAAGGGGAAGTCAGCCAGACACATGGACAGCTAGCTAACAGGGGCGGGGAGGGGTTACACACTTTGATACACTTTGATAGGGGCGGGTCCACCTGTCAGATTGAGTTTGACGAATCATTCCGATGCTACACTACTCACCTACACACATAATGATTACAGCACCTTGTGCAAAGCTAAGGAAATCTTGAAAACACGCATGGTTTGTGGCCCTCGAGGAATGCAGTTTGACACCCCTGCTGTAGGAAGACCAACACAATGAAAAAAAACATAATAATAGAATATAGAGAGATTGAGAGTAGAATTTTGACCATTGCACGATGATCAATGGTTTCCAAAAATTACCCCAAGGGGACTGTATCATACACGCTGAAAGAGACCATAATGGGGACCCCTCACAATAAATTTTGCAGTTATTACAAGAGGTAGAGAGAGAGATTATAAGTTTCACCATTGCACATTGTGCAAAGTTTTCCATAAATTACCCAAGGGGTCTGTATCATACATTCTGAAAGAGACCTTGATGGGGAGCTCACAATACATTTTGCAGTTATTAGAATAGGTAGAGATAGGAAGTACAAGTTTCACCAATGCAAAGGTTTAAAAAAAATTTACCAAGAGAGGTTTCTATCAGACCAGGTAAAAGATGCTGTGATGGGAACATCACAATACACTTAACAGTTATTTCAAGAGGTAGATATATAGAGTGCAAGTTTTACTATTACACAATGTGCAAAGGTTAAAAAAATAGTTAAGGTGTCTCTCAGATCAGCTGAAAGACGCCATGATGGGGATATCACAATACACTTAGCAGTTATTACAAGAGGTAGAGATAGAGTACATGTTTCACCATTGCACAATGTGCAAAGGTTTCAAAAAGTACAAAACAATACCCACGTGGGGTATACATAGATGAATACTAAGTACTTGTTGCAGAAGCAGGAGGAGGAGTTGATTTCCTGAACAAAATGGTTTGGATGGTAAGGGATGGACGTTAAGACAACTTCACAAAAAAACATTTGGCCTGCAATGCTGTCATCTGTAGGGCTTAAAAACTGGAGGAAATCTAACCCTTGTTCAATTTTAGAAAAGTCAGCCTGTCTGTGTTTTCCATTGACAGCCATGTGTGCCTATCTATTATGATTGAACTTGCCGAACTAAAAACCCGCTCAGACAACACACTCGCGGCAGGGCATGGCAGCACCTCCATAGCATACAAGGAGACGTCGGGCCAAGTGTGCAACTTGGACTTTCAATAGTTAAAGGCACTGAAGAATCAGGAAGGATGCTAGTATGTTCACTTAAGCAGTGCTTCACCATCTTTTTCAACTTCTCCCTCCTCATCATAGTTACACCAACAGACAGCCCTTACTCATGTGACATCATGAAAATGACCCAGTTGGTGTACATTTCTCTCCCTCCTGAGTTGCACCTGGTGTTTTTGGCCCTCTCCTGGAATCCTTGTAGGCGAAAAGAGCTGATACCTCTGCCATGCGTAATATTTTGAGCAAGTCTTCCACTACGGCCCTCTGGCATGCATGCACTGATAATGGCATGTCTGCCTGCGATATTAGAGAAACAAATTTCTCCTTGTACCGTGGTGAAAGAAAAGTGCACAGCA
Source organism: Ranitomeya imitator (assembly GCF_032444005.1). Lineage (NCBI taxonomy): Eukaryota > Metazoa > Chordata > Amphibia > Anura > Dendrobatidae > Ranitomeya > Ranitomeya imitator. The sequence continues at coordinate 987,661,528 of NC_091282.1, forward strand.
TTAACATGAGGGTCCTGGGAAAGGCATCTGGACATGAATTCTGCCATGTGTGGAGACTGCAAAAAGTCAAGCATTAAGTGTCCTCACCAGAAACAACACTAACCATCCTCTCCTCCTCATGACGCATAGCCTCTTCCTCCTCCTCTTGAGGCCATGCATGCTGGACAGGCATGAAGCTGGGATTGGGAGTCCCCTCAGTAGCACAGAGCAAAAAATCCTGTTCCTCCTCCTCCGCATCCTGCTCCACCTGTTCCTCGCCATCACACATTGTGACCTGAGAATACTTTGTGAGGCTGGACTGTGTGGTATCAGCCACTGTGCAATCTTGCTCCATAGCCACCTGCTTGACATTCAAAGCTTTCTCTTTCAGATTCTGCAGTGAATGTTTTAACAGACACAGCAGTGGGATGGTTATACTCATAATAGAGTCATCAGCGCTCACCATTTTGGTGCAGTACTCAAAGTTTTGAAGAACTTCACATAGGTCAGCGATACACATACACTCGGCAGTTGTTATATGTGGGGGCTGAGTGTTACTCTGACTGGCGTTGAGAAGCTGGAATTCAGAGACTGCCATCTGCTTCTCACTAAGACTTGCCAACATATGGAAGGTCAAATTCCAGCATGTGGGCAGGCCACAAATCAGTCAGTGATGAGGCAAATTAAAGCACTGCTGCAGCAAAGCTAGACAAGAGAAAACCTGAGAAGACTTTCGGAAATGTGCGCTGACAAGGCGTACCTTGGCAAGTATGTCAGGCAAGTCAGGGTATGTTTTTAAAAACCGCTGTACAACCAAATTCAGCATGTGTGCCATGCATGGAATGAGTACTAGCTTGCTGAGCTTTAAAGCTACCACAAAGTTAAGCCTATTATTGCAGACAACCAGACCTGGTTGGAGGTTCAGCGTGGAGAGCCACTGGTCCGTCTATTGTCTTATCACTTTCAACAGCTCAGCTGCGTTGTGAGTTTTATCACCTAAACAGATGAGATTTAGCAGAGCCTGCTGCCGCTTCGCCAAGTCAGTGCTACAGATTCCCCAGCTGCTGAGAGATGGGGAGGCTAGTTCCGCTGAGGATAAGGATGAGGAGAGACAGGATGTGGAATGCAAGGAGACTGAAACCCTTATGGAAGTTTTTGGCCCGCTATTTTTGGTGTGGGTAAGATGTGTGATGTTCCAATCTCTGACTGTCACAGACTCCACCAGGTTAACCCAGCGTTTTATCAGGGAAATATATCATCCCTATCCACAAGAACTTGTCCACGTGTCTGTGGTTAGGTGGACCTTTCCGTTGACTGCGTTGACCAGTGCATGTTTGACATTGTATAACTCGTGCTTATGTAACGCAGGCACTGCACACCAGGAAAAATAGTGTTGGCTGGGAATCGAGTACCGTGGTGCTACAAACACCAAGAGGTCATGGAAAGACTCAGTTTCCACGAGTCGAAACGGCAACATTTATAGGGCTTGCAATCTGACAATGTGGGTGTTTAGCATTTGGGCCTGTGGGTGGGTGGCTGGATATTTCAGCTTTCTAGTAAATATCTGGGGCAGAGACAACTGAACACTGTGCTGGAACACTGAAGTGGATGTGGTTGTTGACTGTTGTGTGTAACTGCTGGTTGTGGACAGGAGGTATCAGCGCCTGCTTCATGGTCACCAGATTGGGAAGGCCAAAACACAGGGAAAGGGGCAGTGGTTTCACCCTGAGACACAGATTTGGTACCCAGGCATTCCGCCCACCTACTTGGATGCTTGGCTGCAATGTGCTTTTGCATGCTGGTGGTGCTCAGGTTGGCAGTGTTCTTGCTTAGTTTTAGCTTGGTTTGGTAGATGCTGTGAATTACAGTTGTTTTATCTGAAGGACTTTCAGAAAAAACTGCCATAGAGGGGAACAACGCACCCTTGGCCTGTTACCGAGCCGAGTGGGGAGGCTCTGTGGAAGAGTTGACCGAGTTCAACCTCTTCGCAAACCATTACCTCTTCTTGCCTGTTTTCTTGCTACGGATCCATCCCTCTCTGCACTGCTGTGCTCGCTAGGCATGACACCGTGCCAAGTTGGATCAGAGGCCTCATCATTGACTATGTTGGCTTCCAATTCCCCAATATGATCCTACTTCTGAGCTGCAATTTGAGGCTGACCTCATGGCAACTGTGGTGGACAATTTGACATTGTCCCAGGAGAAGGCTCAACGTTTCGCTAACCGCCGGCGCTGTGTGGGTCCCCGACTTCGTGTTGGGGATTTGGTTTGGTTGTCGTCTCGTTATGTTCCTATGAAGGTTTCCTCTCCTAAGTTTAAGCCTCGTTTCATTGGTCCGTATAAGATTTCTGAGGTTATCAATCCTGTGTCATTTCGTTTGGCCCTTCCTGCTTCTTTTGCCATCCATAATGTGTTCCATAGGTCGTTATTGCGGAGATACGTGGCGCCTGTGGTTCCATCCGTTGATCCTCCTGCCCCGGTGTTGGTTGAGGGGGAGTTGGAGTATGTGGTGGAGAAGATTTTGGATTCTCGTGTTTCGAGACGGAAACTCCAGTACCTGGTCAAGTGGAAGGGTTATGGTCAGGAAGATAATTCCTGGGTTTTTGCCTCTGATGTTCATGCTGCCGATCTGATTCGTGCCTTTCATTTGGCTCATCCTGGTCGGCCTGGGGGCTCTGGTGAGGGTTCGGTGACCCCTCCTCAAGGGGGGGGTACTGTTGTGAGTTCTGTTGTCGGGCTCCCTCGTGTGGTCATGAATGGTACTTCGGCTGGTTCTGTCTATGGACTTCCTCTGGTGGGTGTTTCTGAGTTTCCTTCCACAGGTGACGAGGTTAATTCGTTAGCTGGCTGCTCTATTTAACTCCACTTAGATCTTTGCTCCATGCCACCTGTCAATGTTCCAGTATTGGTCTAGTTCTCTCCTGGATCGTTCTTGTGACCTGTCTTCCCAGCAGAAGCTAAGTTCCAGCTTGTATTTCTTTGGTTTGCTATTTTTCTGTCCAGCTTGTTATTTTTATTGTTGTCTTGCTTGCTGGAAGCTCTGGGACGCAGAGGGAGCGCCTCCGCACCGTGAGTCGGTGCGGAGGGTCTTTTTGCGCCCTCTGCGTGGTCTTTTTGTAGGTTTTTGTGCTGACCGCAAAGTAACCTTTCCTATCCTTGGTCTGTTCAGTAAGTCGGACCTCACTTTGCTAAATCTATTTCATCTCTGTGTTTGTATTTTCATCTTTACTCAGTCATTATATGTGGGGGGCTGCCTTTTCCTTTGGGGAATTTCTCTGAGGCAAGGTAGGCTTATTTTTCTTTCTTCAGGGCTAGCTAGTTCCTTAGGCTGTGCCGAGTTGCATAGGGAGCGTTAGGCGCAATCCACGGCTATTTCTAGTGTGTTTGATAGGATTAGGGATTGCGGTCAGCAGAGTTCCCACGTCCCAGAGCTCATCCTTTTTTATCAGTAACTATCAGGTCATTCCGTGTGCTCTTAACCACCAGGTCCATTATTGTCCTGACCACCAGGTCATAACACACAGCCCCTGGACACGCTGGAAAATTATGCTGACACTGCTTCATTCTAAATGTGTAATGTCAGCGCCCTGAGCAGTCCCTGTAACAGGCATTGGAATAGCATTTTAATTCTTAAGGATCATTTTTTATTACACGCAGCCCTGCTGTAACACACTGCCCTGATTACAGAATGCAATATGCAATCTCACAACAAATACATATGAAAATCTAATATAAAAAAACAAATACTGGACTATATGTGCTCATTGGTAATGAAACACACTGCCCTGATTACAGAATGCAATATGCAATCTCACAACAACGACATATGAAAATCTAATATAAAAAAAAATACTGGGATAATAATCACAGGATCAAATTAACAATATCAAAATAACTATTATGTGGGAAACCTTGATAGAACCCCCTTCGCCCCCATTAAAATCAATGGTGTATGTCTGGATTTGAAAGTAGCTATTTGGCTCTATTTTAAGCTCCAGATTTTACAACAGTCTGAACAGTGCCTAAGATGTAACTTCATATGAAACTACTGTGATACATTATAAATTACAAAATAGTTTTGAAGCTTTGTGTAGAAATATATCAGACAAAGAATATAATCTGCCCTGATTACAGAATGCAATATCCAATCACACAACAAATACATATGAAAATCTAATATAAAAAAAACAAATACTGGACTATATGTGCTCATTGGTAATAAAACACACTGCCCTGATTACAGAATGCAATATGCAATCTCACAATAATGACATATGAAACTCTAATAGGATATAAAATAAACAACATGGTATGTTATAAAGCACAATTTTGCACTATATGTGCTCATTGGAAATAAAACACACTGCCCTGATTACAGAATGCAATATGCATTCTCACAACAACGACATTTGAAAATCTAATATAAAAAAATAAATACTGGACTATATGTGCTCATTGGTAATAAAACACACTGCCCTGATTACAGAATGCAATGTGCAATCTCACAACAAATACATATGAAAATCTAATATAAAAAAACAAATACTGGACTATATGTGCTCATTGGTAATAAAACACACTGCCCTGATTACAGAATGCAATATGCAATCTCACAACAACGACATATAAAAATCTAATATAAAAACAAATACTGGGATAATAACAACTGGATCAAATTAACAATATCAAACTGTATCAAAAGGGGAAGTCAGCCAGACACATGGACAGCTAGCTAACAGGGGCGGGGAGGGGTTACACACTTTGATACACTTTGATAGGGGCGGGTCCACCTGTCAGATTGAGTTTCACGAATCATTCCGATGCTACACTACTCACCTACACACATAATGATTACAGCACCTTGTGCAAAGCTAAGGAAATCTTGAAAACACGCATGGTTTGTGGCCCTCGAGGAATGCAGTTTGACACCCCTGCTGTAGGAAGACCAACACAATGAAAAAAAACATAATAATAGAATATAGAGAGATTGAGAGTAGAATTTTGACCATTGCACGATGATCAATGGTTTCCAAAAATTACCCCAAGGGGACTGTATCATACACGCTGAAAGAGACCATAATGGGGACCCCTCACAATAAATTTTGCAGTTATTACAAGAGGTAGAGAGAGAGATTATAAGTTTCACCATTGCACATTGTGCAAAGTTTTCCATAAATTACCCAAGGGGTCTGTATCATACATTCTGAAAGAGACCTTGATGGGGAGCTCACAATACATTTTGCAGTTATTAGAATAGGTAGAGATAGGAAGTACAAGTTTCACCAATGCAAAGGTTTAAAAAAAATTTACCAAGAGAGGTTTCTATCAGACCAGGTAAAAGATGCTGTGATGGGAACATCACAATACACTTAACAGTTATTTCAAGAGGTAGATATATAGAGTGCAAGTTTTACTATTACACAATGTGCAAAGGTTAAAAAAATAGTCAAGGTGTCTCTCAGATCAGCTGAAAGACGCCATGATGGGGATATCACAATACACTTAGCAGTTATTACAAGAGGTAGAGATAGAGTACATGTTTCACCATTGCACAATGTGCAAAGGTTTCAAAAAGTACAAAACAATACCCACGTGGGGTATACATAGATGAATACTAAGTACTTGTTGCAGAAGCAGGAGGAGGAGTTGATTTCCTGAACAAAATGGTTTGGATGGTAAGGGATGGACGTTAAGACAACTTCACAAAAAAACATTTGGCCTGCAATGCTGTCATCTGTAGGGCTTAAACATTGGAGGAAATCTAACCCTTGTTCAATTTTAGAAAAGTCAGCCTGTCTGTGTTTTCCATTGACGGCCATGTGTGCCTATCTATTATGATTGAACTTGCCGAACTAAAAACCCGCTCAGACAACACACTCGCGGCAGGGCATGGCAGCACCTCCATAGCATACAAGGAGACGTCGGGCCAAGTGTGCAACTTGGACTTTCAATAGTTAAAGGCACTGAAGAATCAGGAAGGATGCTAGTATGTTCACTTAAGCAGTGCTTCACCATCTTTTTCAACTTCTCCCTCCTCATCATAGTTACACCAACAGATAGCCCTTACTCATGTGACATCATGAAAATGACCCAGTTGGTGTACATTTCTCTCCCTCCTGAGTTGCACCTGGTGTTTTTGGCCCTCTCCTGGAATCCTTGTAGGCGAAAAGAGCTGATACCTCTGCCATGCGTAATATTTTGAGCAAGTCTTCCACTACAGCCCTCTGGCATGCATGCACTGATAATGGCATGTCTGCCTGCGATATTAGAGAAACAAATTTCTCCTTGTACCGTGGTGAAAGAAAAGTGCACAGCATTAACATGAGGGTCCTGGGAAAGGCATCTGGACATGAATTCTGCCATGTGTGGAGACTGCAAAGAGTCAAGCATTAAGTGTCCTCACCAGAAACAACACTAACCATCCTCTCCTCCTCATGACGCATAGCCTCTTCCTCCTCCTCTTGAGGCCATGCATGCTGGACAGGCATGAAGCTGGGATTGGGAGTCCCCTCAGTAGCACAGAGCAAAAAATCCTGTTCCTCCTCCTCCGCATCCTGCTCCACCTGTTCCTCGCCATCACACATTGTGACCTGAGAATACTTTGTGAGGCTGGACTGTGTGGTATCAGCCACTGTGCAATCTTCCTCCATAGCCACCTGCTTGGCATTCAAAGCTTCCTCTTTCAGATTCTGCAGTGAATGTTTTAACAGACACAGCAGTGGGATGGTTATACTCATAATAGAGTCATCAGCGCTCACCATTTTGGTGCAGTACTCAAAGTTTTGAAGAACTTCACATAGGTCAGCGATACACATACACTCGGCAGTTGTTATATGTGGGGGCTGAGTGTTACTCTGACTGGCGTTGAGAAGCTGGAATTCAGAGACTGCCATCTGCTTCTCACTAAGACTTGCCAACATATGGAAGGTCAAATTCCAGCATGTGGGCAGGCCACAAATCAGTCAGTGATGAGGCAAATTAAAGCACTGCTGCAGCAAAGCTAGACAAGAGAAAACCTGAGAAGACTTTCGGAAATGTGCGCTGACAAGGCGTACCTTGGCAAGTATGTCAGGCAAGTCAGGGTATGTTTTTAAAAACCGCTGTACAACCAAATTCAGCATGTGTGCCATGCATGGAATGAGTACTAGCTTGCTGAGCTTTAAAGCTACCACAAAGTTAAGCCTATTATTGCAGACAACCAGACCTGGTTGGAGGTTCAGCGTGGAGAGCCACTGGTCCGTCTATTGTCTTATCCCTTTCAACAGCTCAGCTGCGTTGTGAGTTTTATCACCTAAACAGATGAGATTTAGCAGAGCCTGCTGCCGCTTCGCCAAGTCAGTGCTACAGATTCCCCAGCTGCTGAGAGATGGGGAGGCTAGTTCCGCTGAGGATAAGGATGAGGAGAGACAGGATGTGGAATGCAAGGAGACTGAAACCCTTATGGAAGTTTTTGGCCCGCTATTTTTGGTGTGGGTAAGATGTGTGATGTTCCAATCTCTGACTGTCACAGACTCCACCAGGTTAACCCAGCGTTTTATCAGGGAAATATATCATCCCTATCCACAAGAACTTGTCCACGTGTCTGTGGTTAGGTGGACCTTTCCGTTGACTGCGTTGACCAGTGCATGGTTGACATTGTATAACTCGTGCTTATGTAACGCAGGCACTGCACACCAGGAAAAATAGTGTTGGCTGGGAATCGAGTACCGTGGTGCTACAAACACCAAGAGGTCATGGAAAGACTCAGTTCCCACGAGTCGAAACGGCAACATTTATAGGGCTTGCAATCTGACAATGTGGGTGTTTAGCATTTGGGCCTGTGGGTGGGTGGCTGGATATTTCAGCTTTCTAGTAAATATCTGGGGCAGAGACAACTGAACACTGTGCTGGAACACTGAAGTGGATGTGGTTGTTGACTGTTGTGTGTAACTGCTGGTTGTGGACAGGAGGTATCAGCGCCTGCTTCATGGTCACCAGATTGGGAAGGCCAAAACACAGGGAAAGGGGCAGTGGTTTCACCCTGAGACACAGATTTGGTACCCAGGCATTCCGCTCACCTACTTGGATGCTTGGCTGCAATGTGCTTTTGCATGCTGGTGGTGCTCAGGTTGGCAGTGTTCTTGCATAGTTTTAGCTTGGTTTGGTAGATGCTGTGAATTACAGTTGTTTTATCTGAAGGACTTTCAGAAAAAACTGCCATAGAGGGGAACAACCCACCCTTGGCCTGTTACCGAGCCGAGTGGGGAGGCTCTGTGGAAGAGTTGACCGAGTTCAACCTCTTCGCAAACCATTACCTCTTCTTGCCTGTTTTCTTGCTACGGATCCATCCCTCTCTGCACTGCTGTGCTCGCTAGGCATGACACCGTGCCAAGTTGGATCAGTGGCCTCATCATTGACTATGTTGGCTTCCAATTCCCCAATATGATCCTACTTCTGAGCTGCAATTTGAGGCTGACCTCATGGCAACTGTGCCTCATGATTTTCCTCCACCTCTTCAGACATCAACTGATGTTCCCTAACGTGCCTTTCTCTTGGTTGTGGATGCTCAAATGTTTGGGCATCCCTGCACTCCACCTCCTCATGACCCTCTTTAATGGTGCACGTTGAGAGGCCTGACAAATTACCAGGGAACGTAAAAAACAGTGTCCAGCTTTGGGGTCGTATGTCTCCTGGGACTTTTGATGGTGGGAGGAAGAAGGACCAGGTTGAGGATTCATAGGCCCAGCCTCTTGGCTTCTGAGATTGTACCGTGTGGAAGCCTTCATGGTGCTGCTTGTCAACACACTGGAGCCTTTGTTGACCATCCAACCCACAACATCCTCGCACTTGTCTGGGTTCGTTAGTGGTGTAGCACGCTTACCAAATTTTGACAGGAACCCAGAACGAGATACAGTCACCTTCAGATCTTTCATACTGCCTTGGCGGGCACCATCACATCCATGTCTCTTAGCATCCCCCTTTCTCATCTTGAATGCGTTATGATTATGAAACCAAAAAATACTGGCTTTATTTTTCACAAGTACCCTAACAAATATCTTATGTACAAATTCACTGCATCTATCAATGGATAGCTATTTTTTTGGAGGTCGTCTTGCTGACACTCCAAATGCCGAGTAATGAAGATTATTGCCCCTGCTAATTTGACACATCAGATTATCTGTACCTAGATTGCACAAGTTGCACAACCGCTAGATAAAGATACGCCATTAGAAAATAATTATATTTTTCAATCATCTTGCTGACACACTCCAAATGCAGAATAATGTAGATTATTGCTCCTGCTAAATTGTCATGTACGATTATCTCTACCCAGATGGCACCAGTTGCACAACTGCTAGATACAGAAATGCTATTTTTTAAAACAATAGAAAATTATGATTTTTTTCAATCGCCTTGCTAACACACTCCAAATGCGGAGTAATGAAGATTATTACCTCTGCTAAATTTTAACGTACGATTATCTCTACCCAGATTGCGCCAGTCGCAAAACTGATAGACAAATATTAGGTATTTTAAGTGGAAAATAGCAGAGAGCTGCAGCACGTACTTGCAATGATGAGAACACTTAGGTGCCTGCCTTTCACCCACCTTCCCTACCTCCTGTTAAATCTTTCTTGACTAAATCTCCACCCAACAAACAACTAAACTTGACAGTCTTCAGCTCTTAAAAGTTTTATTTTTAAATAAATAACACTTACTGTAACCTCTGTGACAGAGTCACTGGTGAAGTAATGGAGGGGAGATATGTGTCACTGCGCATGATGGCATCAATGATGTGAAACCAGATTACTTTCCTCCAGCACTGCCTGTTGGGATGGTATATATAAAATTATATAATGGGCTAGTTTTAGTGGACATTCGGAGAGAGGGAGGGAGAATGTCCATGTATCTCCTCCTGAAAAACTGCCAGGACCTGTGTGATGTCAGAATCATGTGATAATGCACTCAACTTAGTGCATGATTTAGGATGTCCGTGGAGACAGTCCCTGGTATTGCAGCATTTACAGTGGATTTGGCAATAGCAATTGCTAGGGGATGTAGTCTTAACCCCTTAGTGACAGAGCCAATTTGGTACTTAATGACCGAGCCAATTTTTGCAATTCTGACCACTGTCACTTTATGAGGTTATAACTCTGGAACGCTTCAACGGATCCAGCTGATTCTGAGATTGTTTTTTCGTAACATATTGTACTTCATGTTAGTAGTAACATTTCTTCGATATTACCTGCGATTATTTATGAAAAAAATGGAAATATGGCGAAAATTTTTAAAATTTTGCAATTTTTAAACTTTGTATTTTTATGCCCTTAAATCAGAGAGATATGTCACGAAAAATAGTTAATAAATAACATTTCCCACATGTCTACTTTACATCAGCACAATTTTGGAAACAAAATCTTTTTTTGTTAGGGAGTTATAAGGGTTAAAAGTTGACCAGCAATTTCTCATTTTTACAACACCATTTTTTTTTAGGGACCACATCACGTTTGAAGTCATTTTGAGGGGTCTATATGATAGAAAATAATGAAGTGTGACACCATTCTAAAAACTGCACCCCTAAAGGTTCTCAAAACCACATTCAAGAAGTTTATTAACCCTTTACGTGCTTCACAGGAACTGAAACAATGTGGAAGGAAAAAATGAACATTTAAATTTTTTTTGCAAACATCTTAATTCCGAACCATTTTTTTTATTTTCACAAGGGTAAAAACAGAAATGAAACCATAAATTTTGTTATGGAATTTCTCCTGAATACGCCAATACCCCATATGTGGGGGTAAACCACTGTTTGGGCGCAACGCAGAACTTAGAAGTGAAGGAGCGCCGTTTTACTTTTTCAATTAGAATTGGCTGGAATTGAGATTGGAAGCCATGTCGCGTTTGGAGAGCCCCTGATGTGCCTAAACATAAGCCATGAAAAAAAAAAATCGCATTATATTTACAAAAATGATCTTTTTGCCCACAAATTTTTATTTTCACAAGGGTAACAGGAGAAATTAGACCACTAATGTTGTTGTGCAATTTCTTATGAGTACGTCAATACCCAATATGTAGGGGTAAACCACTGTTTGGGCGCACCGCAGAGCTTGGAAGAGAAGGAGTGCCGTTTTACTTTTTCAATGTAGAGTTGGCTGGAATTGAGATCGGACGCCATGTCGCGTTTGGAGAGCCCCTGATGTGCCTAAACAGTAGAAATCCCCCACAAGTGACCCCATTTTGGAAACTAGACCCCCAAAGGAACTTATCTAGATGTGTGGTGAGAACTTTGAATGCCCAAGTGCTTCACAGAAGTGTAAAATGCAGAGTCGTGAAAATAAAAAATATTTTTTTTTCCACAAAAAAGATTTTTAGCCCCAAGTTTTTATTTTCACAAGGGTAACAAGAGAAATTGGACCCCAAAAGTTGTTGTCCAATTTGTCCTGAGTATGCTGGTACCCCATATGTGGGTGTAAACCACTGTTTGGGCGCACAGCAGAGCTCGGAAGGAAGAAGCGCCGTTTTGGAATGCAGACTTTGATAGAATGGTCTGCGGGCATTATGTTGCAATTGCAGAGCCCCTGATGTACCTAACCAGTAGAAACCCTCCACAAGTGACCCCATTTTGGAAACTAGACCCCCCAAGGAACTTATCTAGATGTGTGGTGAGAACTTTGAATGCCCAAGTGCTTCACAGAAGTTTAGAATGCAGAGTCGTGAAAATAAAAAATATTTTTTTTTCCACAAAATAGATATTGTAGCCCCCAAGTTTTTATTTTCACAAGGGTAACAGGAGAAATTGGACTGCAATAGTTGTTGTCCAATTTATCCCGAGTACGTTGATGCACCATATGTGGGGGTAAACCACTGTTTGGGCGCACGGCAGAGCTCGGAAGGGAAGGAGCGCCTTTTTGGAATGCAGACTTTGATAGAATGGTCTGTGGGCATTATGTTGCGATTGCAGAGCTCCTGATGTACCTAAACTGTAGTAACCCCCCACAAGTGACCCCATTTTGGAAACTAGACCCCCCAAGGAACTTATCTAGATGTGTTGTGAGAACTTTGAATGCCCAAGTGCTTCACAGAAGTTTAGAATGCAGAGTCGTGAAAATAAAAAACATTTTTTTTTTCACAAAAAAGATATTGTAGCCCCCAAGTTTTTATTTTCACAAGGGTAACAGGAGAACTTGGACCACTAAAGTTGTTGTCCAATTTATCCTGAGTATGCTGATGCCCCATATGTGGGGGTAAACCACTGTTTGGGCACACGGCAGAGCTCGGAAGGGAAGGAGCGCCGTTTTGGAATGCAGACTTAGATAGAATGGTCTGTGGGCGTTATGTTGCGTTTGCAGAGCCCCTGATGTACCTAAGCAGTAGTAACCCCCCACAAGTGACCCCGTTTTGGAAACTAGATCCCCCAAGGAACTTATATAGATGTGTGGTGATAACTTTGAATGCCCAAGTGCTTCACAGAAGTTTATAATGCAGAGTCATAAAAAAATATATATATATATATTTTTCCACAAAAAAGATTTTGTAGCCCCCAAGTTTTTATTTTCACAAGGGTAACAAGAGAAATTGGACCCCAGAAGTTGTTGTCCAATTTATCCCGAGTACGCTGATGCCCCATATGTGGGGGTAACCCACTGTTTGGGCGCACGGCAGAGCTCAGAAGGGAGGGAGCACCTTTTGAATTTTTGAGCGCAAAATTGGCTGTCGTGTTTGGAGACCCCCTGATGTACCTAAACAGTGGAAACCCCCCAATTCTAGCTCCAACCCTATCCCCAACACACCCCTAACCCTAATCCCAACCTGATCCATAATCCTAATCACTAACCCTAACCATAATCACAACCCTTACCCCAAAACAACCCTAATGTCAACCCTAACCATAACCCTAATCAAAACCCTAAATCCAACACACCCCTAATCCTAATCTCAACCCTAACCTCAAACCTAACCCTAATCCCAATACACCCCTAATCACAACCCTAACCTTAACCCTAATCCCAAACCTAACCCTAATCCCAAGCGTAACCCTAATGCCAACCCTAACCCTAATACCAACCCTAATCCAAACCCTAACCCTAATCCCAACTCTAACCCTAACTTTAGCCCCAACCCTAGCCCTAACTTTAGCCCCAACCCTAACCCTAGTCCTAAGGCTACTTTCACACTTGTGTCGTTTGGCATCCGTCGCAATCCGTCGTTTTGGACAAGAAACGGATCCTGCAAATGTGCCCGCACGATGCGTTTTTTGCTCATAGACTTGTATTGCCGACGGATCGTGACGGATAGCCACACGTCGCGTCCATCGTGCACTGGATCAGTTGTGTTTTGGCGGACCGTCGGTACAAAAAAAGTTAAATGAAACGTTTTTTTGTACGTCGCATCCGCCATTTCTGACCGCGCATGCGTGGCCGTAACTCCGCCCCCTCCTCCCCAGGACATAGATTGGGCAACGGATGCGTTGAAAAACTATAGCCGCTGCCCACGTTGTGCACAATTTTCACAACGTGCGTCAGTATGTTGGGCCGACGCATTGCGACGTCCCCGTACCGACGTAAGTGTGAAAGAAGCCTAACCCTAAATTTAGCCCCAACCAGCGTCGGACTGGAGTACCTTGGGCCCACCAGAGAAAAATCATTCTTGGGGCCCACCATGCAGTTTAAAAATACCACACAGGATAGATTCTATGTACCACACCACACACGAGAGCTGACAGATCCTCTATATACTACACCACACAGGAGAGCTGACGGATCCTCTATATACTACACCACACGGGAGAGCTGACAGATCCTCTACATACTACACCACACAGGAGAGGGGGCAGATCCTCTATATACTACACCACACAGGAGAGCTGACAGATCCTCTATATACTGCACCACACAGGAGAGCCGACAGATCCTCTATATACTACACCACACAGGAGAGCTGACAGATCCTCTATATACCACACCACACAGGAGAGCTGACAGATCCTCTATATAAAACACCACACAGGAGAGCTGACAGATCCTCTATATACTACACCACACAGGAGAGCTGACAGATCCTCTATATACTACACCACACAGGAAAGCTGACAGATCCTCTATATACTACACCACACAGGACAGATCCTCTATATACTACACCACACAGGACAGATCCTCTATATACTACACCACACAGGAGAGCTGACAGATCCTCCATATACTACACCACACAGGACAGATCCTCTATATACTACACCACACAGGAGAGCTGACAGATCCTCTATATACTACACCACACAGGAGAGCTGACAGATCCTCTATATACTACACCACACAGGAGAGCCGACAGATCCTCTATATACTACACCACACACGAGAGCTGACAGATCCTCTATATACTACACCACACAGGAGAGCTGACGGATCCTCTATATACTACACCACACAGGAGAGCTGACAGATCCTCTATATACTACACCACACGGGAGAGCTGACAGATCCTCTATATACTACACCACACAGGAGAGCTGACGGATCCTCTATATACTACACCACACGGGAGAGCTGACAGATCCTCTATATACTACACCACACGGGAGAGCTGACAGATCCTCTATATACTACACCACACAGGAGAGCAGTAATGTAGGTCCAGTGTGTAGTAAAATACTTACCGGTGGCCATATTCCACTGCAATGAAGACACAAGCAACGACACAGCGGCAGAAGACGGCGACTGCTGCGTATTTTATTACACACAGGGAAGTTTTCTGTTGGGGGCGAGACATTGTTTTTGTTAGTACGATTTTGGGATAGATGTAATGTTTTCATCATTTGTTATAGCTTTTTTTGTGGAATTGTGGTGAACAGAAAAAAGGACATTTGGCATTTGTTTCTTTTTACGGTGTTTTCTGATCAAGTTAATTGTTTTTTATAGTTTTATCGATCAGACTTTTCTGAACCCAGCAATACCAAATATTTGTTGTTTTTTATTTTTAAAATATATTTATTTTCAATGGGATAAAAAGGGTGATTTGAACTTTTAGGAGTTTTTTTATTTTCTTTTTACCTTTCACTGGTACAGTTAGCCCCCTTAGGCTATGTGCACATGTTGCGGATTCTCTGCGGATCCGCAGCATTTTTTGCGGTGCAGAAACGCTGCAGATCCGCAATTGATTTACAGTACAATGTAAATCAATGAGAAAAAAAATGCTGTGCACACTTTGTGGAAAATCCGCTGCGGAAACGCTGCGGTTTAAAAGAAATAGCATGTCACCTCTTTTTTGTGAAACTGCAGCGTTTTTGTACCCATTCCATTATAGAAAACCGCAGGGGTAAAAAGCTGGTGTGTGAACATGATCATACAGACTTGTTCACTGTGCAAGTAGCCCATGTGTTCCTGTTTCCATAATTGTTCTCTTGTGTCTACAAGACTGGGGAGTTCCACCACTCCTCTTGGGATATCTGCACAAAAGCTGTTCTACCCTGTATGCACACATGGATTTTTCCTCTCTGAACCCTGTTCACACAGGTTATATACAGATGATCAGGTTTTTAAATACATCAGATAGGGATTGCATACATTAGTTAGGACTGCTCTGATAAGGGTATACCGTGAAGATTGGTAAAGCAGCTTAGTATACATTTTTTGCAAAAAACGTATCAACCAAATACCCTGTTTTTTACATCTTTTACTAGCACTTGCGGATTACTGCAACATTTTTTCAAACTGAGTGTTTTTGGTTTTACTGTTCTCTTTTGTGTCTTCAGGTTTCTTGGTGGTGTGTGAACATGATCATACAGACTTGTTCACTGTGCAAGTAGCCCATGTGTTCCTGTTTCCATAATTGTTCTCTTGTGTCTACAAGACTGGGGAGTTCCACCACTCCTCTTGGGCTATCTGCACAAAAGCTGTTCTACCCTGTATGCACACATGGATTTTTCCTCTCTGAACCCTGTTCACACAGGTTATATACAGATGATCAGGTTTTTAAATACATCGGATAGGGATTGCATACATTAGTTAGGACTGCTCTGATAAGGGTATACCGTGAAGATTGGTAGAGCAGCTTAGTATACATTTTTTGCAAAAAACGTATCAACCAAATACCCTGTTTTTTACATCTTTTACTAGCACTTGCGGATTACTGCAACATTTTTTCAAACTGAGTGTTTTTGGTTTTACTATTCTCTTTTGTGTCTTCAGGTTTCTTGGTGGTGTGTGAACATGATCATACAGACTTGTTCACTGTGCAAGTAGCCCATGTGTTCCTGTTTCCATAATTGTTCTCTTGTGTCTACAAGACTGGGGAGTTCCACCACTCCTCTTGGGCTATCTGCACAAAAGCTGTTCTACCCTGTATGCACACATGGATTTTTCCTCTCTGAACCCTGTTCACACAGGTTATATACAGATGATCAGGTTTTTAAATACATCAGATAGGGATTGCATACATTAGTTAGGACTGCTCTGATAAGGGTATACCGTGAAGATTGGTAGAGCAGCTTAGTATACATTTTTTGCAAAAAACGTATCAACCAAATACCCTGTTTTTTACATCTTTTACTAGCACTTGCGGATTACTGCAACATTTTTTCAAACTGAGTGTTTTTGATTTTACTATTCTCTTTTGTGTCTTCAGGTTTCTTGGTGGTGTGTGAACATGATCATACAGACTTGTTCACTGTGCAAGTAGCCCATGTGTTCCTGTTTCCATAATTGTTCTCTTGTGTCTACAAGACTGGGGAGTTCCACCACTCCTCTTGGGATATCTGCACAAAAGCTGTTCTACCCTGTATGCACACATGGATTTTTCCTCTCTGAACCCTGTTCACACAGGTTATATACAGATGATCAGGTTTTTAAATACATCAGATAGGGATTGCATACATTAGTTAGGACTGCTCTGATAAGGGTATACCGTGAAGATTGGTAGAGCAGCTTAGTATACATTTTTTGCAAAAAACGTATCAACCAAATACCCTGTTTTTTACATCTTTTACTAGCACTTGCGGATTACTGCAACATTTTTTCAAACTGAGTGTTTTTGGTTTTACTATTCTCTTTTGTGTCTTCAGGTTTCTTGGTGGTGTGTGAACATGATCATACAGACTTGTTCACTGTGCAAGTAGCCCATGTGTTCCTGTTTCCATAATTGTTCTCTTGTGTCTACAAGACTGGGGAGTTCCACCACTCCTCTTGGGCTATCTGCACAAAAGCTGTTTTACCCTGTATGCACACATGGATTTTTCCTCTCTGAACCCTGTTCACACAGGTTATATACAGATGATCAGGTTTTTAAATACATCAGATAGGGATTGCATACATTAGTTAGGACTGCTCTGATAAGGGTATACCGTGAAGATTGGTAGAGCAGCTTAGTATACATTTTTTGCAAAAAACGTAGCAACCAAATACCCTGTTTTTTACATCTTTTACTAGCACTTGCGGATTACTGCAACATTTTTTCAAACTGAGTGTTTTTGGTTTTACTATTCTCTTTTGTGTCTTCAAGGGTAAAAAGCGCAGCAAATCCGCAAGAAAACCACAGCAAAAACGCACAAAAAACGCTGCAGAATTGCACAAAAAAATGCAACAAATCCGCAGGTGCGTTTTCTGCCAGGAGAGGCTGAATACGTACCATATATTCCTAAGCCTAATCCGCAACGTGTGCACATAGCCTTAGAGGACATGAAGATGCGATCATCCGATCACATGTGCTATTATATACAGTGATGCCACAGCATCCCTGCATATAGAAGAAATTATGGTCTCCTTTAAAGCTCGGCTACAGAAAGAAGACCCCTGGCTGTCATTAAAACCCATCGGCGACCCACGATCACCTCATGGGCACCAATGGGTGAGAGAATGATACGCACGCATGCTGGCACGTGTTATATGCTGCAGTCAGAGATTGACACTGGCATTTAACACGCGCCATACATGTAAGGCAGATGTCGTAAGGGTGTTAATCACCTGAGGACCCCCTTCACCACTGTGTCACCCAGTATCCTATGGGCCCCGTCCCCCACTGTTTCACCTCTAATTTCCTATGGGCCCCCTCCCCCACTGTGTCACCCAATATCCTCCTCCCCCACTGTTTCACCTCTATTTTCCTGTGGGCCTGCTCAGAGAGTGAAAGGGAAGCCACAGTAAGACATAGTAACATAGTAACATAGTTAGTAAGGCCGAAAAAAGACATTTGTCCATCCAGTTCAGCCTATATTCCATCATAATAAATCCCCAGATCTACGTCCTTCTACTGAACCTAATAATTGTATGATACAATATTGTTCTGCTCCAGGAAGACATCCAGGCCTCTCTTGAACCCCTCGACTGAGTTCGCCATCACCACCTCCTCAGGCAAGCAATTCCAGATTCTCACTGCCCTAACAGTAAAGAATCCTCTTCTATGTTGGTGGAAAAACCTTCTCTCCTCCAGACGCAAAGAATGCCCCCTTGTGCCCGTCACCTTCCTTGGTATAAACAGATCCTCAGCGAGATATTTGTATTGTCCCCTTATATACTTATACATGGTTATTAGATCGCCCCTCAGTCGTCTTTTTTTCTAGACGAAATAATCCTAATTTCGCTAATCTATCTGGGTATTGTAGTTCTCCCATTCCCTTTATTAGTTTTGTTGCCCTCCTTTGTACTCTCTCTAGTTCCATTATATCCTTCCTGAGCACCGGTGCCCAAAACTGGACACAGTACTCCATGTGCGGTCTAACTAGCGATTTGTACAGAGGCAGTATAATGCTCTCATCATGTGTATCCAGACCTCTTTTAATGCACCCCATGATCCTGTTTGCCTTGGCAGCTGCTGCCTGGCACTGGCTGCTCCAGGTAAGTTTATCATTAACTAGGATCCACAAGTCCTTCTCCCTGTCAGATTTACCCAGTGGTTTCCCATTCAGTGTGTAATGGTGATATTGATTCCTTCTTCCCATGTGTATAACCTTACATTTATCATTGTTAAACCTCATCTGCCACCTTTCAGCCCAAGTTTCCAACTTTTCCAGATCCATCTGTAGCAGAATACTATCTTCTCTTGTATTAACTGCTTTACATAGTTTTGTATCATCTGCAAATATCGATATTTTACTGTGTAAACCTTCTACCAGATCATTAATGAATATGTTGAAGAGAACAGGTCCCAATACTGACCCCTGCGGTACCCCACTGGTCACAGCGACCCAGTTAGAGACTATACCATTTATAACCACCCTCTGCTTTCTATCACTAAGCCAGTTACTAACCCATTTACACACATTTTCCCCCAGACCAAGCATTCTCATTTTGTGTACCAACCTCTTGTGCGGCACGGTATCAAACGCTTTGGAAAAATCGAGATATACCACATCCAATGACTCACCGTGGTCCAGCCTATAGCTTACCTCTTCATAGAAACTGATTAGATTGGTTTGACAGGAGCGATTTCTCATAAACCCATGCTGATATGGAGTTAAACAGTTATTCTCATTGAGATAATCCAGAATAACATCCCTCAGAAACCCTTCAAATATTTTACCAACAATAGAGGTTAGACTTACTGGCCTATAATTTCCAGGTTCACTTTTAGAGCCCTTTTTGAATATTGGCACCACATTTGCTATGCGCCAGTCCTGCGGAACAGACCCTGTCGCTATAGAGTCCCTAAAAATAAGAAATAATGGTTTATCTATTACATTACTTAGTTCTCTTAGTACTCGTGGGTGTATGCCATACGGACCCGGAGATTTATCTATTTTAATCTTATTTAGCCGGTTTCGCACCTCTTCTTGGGTTAGATTGGTGACCCTTAATATAGGGTTTTCATTGTTTCTTGGGATTTCACCTAGCATTTCATTTTCCACCGTGAATACCGTGGAGTAGAAGGTGTTTAATATGTTAGCTTTTTCCTCGTCATCTACAACCATTCTTTCCTCACTATTTTTTAAGGGGCCTACATTTTCAGTTTTTATTCTTTTACTATTGATATAGTTGAAGAACAGTTTGGGATTAGTTTTACTGTCCTTAGCAATGTGCTTCTCTGTTTCCTTTTTGGCAGCTTTAATTAGTTTTTTAGATAAAGTATTTTTCTCCCTATAGTTTTTTAGAGCTTCAATGGTGCCATCCTGCTTTAGTAGTGCAAATGCTTTCTTTTTACTGTTAATTGCCTGTCTTACTTCTTTGTTTAGCCACATTGTGTTTTTCCTATTTCTAGTGCTTTTATTCCCACAAGGTATAAACCGCTTACACTGCCTATTTAGGATGTTCTTAAACATTTCCCATTTATTATCTGTATTCTTATTTCTGAGGATATTGTCCCAGTCTACCAGATTAAGGGCATCTCTAAGCTGGTCAAACTTTGCCTTCCTAAAGTTCAGTGTTTTTGTGACTCCCTGACAAGTCCCCCTAGTGAAAGACAGGTGAAACTGCACAATATTGTGGTCGCTATTTCCTAGATGCCCAACCACCTGCAGATTTGTTTTTCTGTCAGGTCTATTAGATAGTATTAGGTCTAAAAGTGCTGCTCCTCTGGTTGGATTCTGCACCAATTGTGAAAGATAATTTTTCTTGGTTATTAGCAGAAATCTGTTGCCTTTATGGGTTTCACAGGTTTCTGTTTCCCAGTTAACATCCGGGTAGTTAAAGTCCCCCATAACCAGGACCTCATTATGGGTTGCAGCTTCATCTATCTGCTTTAGAAGTAGACTTTCCATGGTTTCTGTTATATTTGGGGGTTTGTAACAGACCCCAATGAGAATTTTGTTACCATTTTTCCCTCCATGAATTTCGACCCATATGGACTCGACATCCTCATTTCCTTCGCTAATATCCTCCCTTAAAGTGGACTTTAGACAAGACTTTACATAGAGACAAACCCCTCCTCCTCTCCGATTTTTACGATCCTTTCTAAACAGACTGTAACCCTGTAAGTGAACTGCCCAGTCATAGCTTTCATCTAACCATGTCTCGGTTATTCCCACTATGTCAAAGTTACCTGTAGATATTTCTGCTTCTAGTTCTTCCATCTTGTTTGTCAGGCTTCTGGCGTTTGCGAGCATGCAGTTTAGAGGATTTTGTTTTGTTCCAATCTCCTCGCTGTGGATTGTTTTAGAAATGTTCTTACCTCCCATCTGAGTATGTTTTCCTGGGTCTTCTTTGTTCAAGTCTAATGTTTTTCTTCCCGTCCCCTCTTCTTCTAGTTTAACGCCCTCCTGATGAGTGTAGCGAGTCTTCTGGCGAATGTGTGTTTCCCAGGTTTGTTGAGGTGTAGTCCGTCTCTGGCGAGGAGTCCATCGTACCAGTAATTCACACCGTGGTCCATGAATCCGAATCCTTGTTGTCTGCACCATCGTCTTAGCCAGTTGTTTGCATCAAGGATCCTGTTCCATCTCCTGGTGCCATGCCCATCTACTGGAAGGATAGAAGAAAAAACTACCTGTGCATCCAGTTCCTTTACTTTCTTCCCCAACTCTTCAAAGTCTTTGCAGATTGTTGGTAGGTCCTTCCTTGCCGTGTCATTGGTGCCAACATGTATCAGAAGAAATGGGTGGACGTCCTTGGAGCTGAAGAGCTTTGGTATCCTATCGGTCACATCCTTGATCATCGCACCTGGAAGGCAGCATACTTCTCTTGCAGTTATGTCCGGTCTGCAGATGGCTGCTTCTGTGCCTCCTTTATTAATTTTGTTGCCCTCCTTTGTACTCTCTCTAGTTCCATTATATCCTTCCTGAGCACCGGTGCCCAGAACTGGACACAGTACTCCATGTGCGGTCTAAATAAGGATTTGTACAGAGGCAGTATAATGCTCTCATCATTTGTATCCAGACCTCTTTTAATGCACCCCATGATCCTGTTTGCCTTGGCAGCTGCTGCCTGGCACTGGCTGCTCCAGGTAAGTTTATCATTAACTAGGATCCACAAGTCCTTCTCCCTGTCAGATTTACCCAGTGGTTTCCCGTTCAGTGTGTAATGGTGATATTGATTCCTTCTTCCCATGTGTATAACCTTACATTTATCATTGTTAAACCTCATCTGCCACCTTTCAGCCCAAGTTTCCAACTTATCCAGATCCATCTGTAGCAGAATACTATCTTCTCTTGTATTAACTGCTTTACATAGTTTTGTATCATCTGCAAATATCGATATTTTACTGTGTAAACCTTCTACCAGATCATTAATGAATATGTTGAAGAGAACAGGTCCCAATACCGACCCCTGCGGAACCCCACTGGTCACAGCGACCCAGTTAGAGACTATACCATTTATAACCACCCTCTGCTTTCTATCACTAAGCCAGTTACTAACCCATTTACACACATTTTCCCCCAGACCAAGCATTCTCATTTTGTGTACCAACCTCTTGTGCGGCACGGTATCAAACGCTTTGGAAAAATCGAGATATACCACGTCCAATGACTCACCGTGGTCCAGCCTATAGCTTACCTCTTCATAAAAACTGATTAGATTGGTTTGACAGGAGCGATTTCTCATAAACCCATGCTGATATGGAGTTAAACAGTTATTCTCATTGAGATAATCCAGAATAACATCCCTCAGAAACCCTTCAAATATTTTACCAACAATAGAGGTTAGACTTACTGGCCTATAATTTCCAGGTTCACTTTTAGAGCCCTTTTTGAATATTGGCACCACATTTGCTATGCGCCAGTCCTGCGGAACAGACCCTGTCGCTATAGAGTCCCTAAAACTAAGAAATAATGGTTTATCTATTACATTACTTAGTTCTCTTAGTACTCGTGGGTGTATGCCATCCGGACCCGGAGATTTATCTATTTTAATCTTATTTAGCCGGTTTCGCACCTCTTCTTGGGTTAGATTGGTGACCCTTAATACAGCGTTTTCATTGTTTCTTGGGATTTCACCTAACATTTCATTTTCCACCGTGAATACCGTGAAGTAGAAGGTGTTTAAAGGGACTCTGTCACCTGAATTTGGCGGGACTGGTTTTGCGTCATATGGGCGGAGTTTTCAGGTGTTTGATTCACCCTTTCCTTACCCGCTGGCTGCATGCTGGCTGCAATATTGGATTGAAGTTCATTCTCTGTCCTCCATAGTACACGCCTGCGCAAAGCAATCTTGCCTTGTGCAGGCGTGTACTATGGAGGACAGAGAATGAACTTCAATCCAATATTGCAGCCAGCATGCAGCCAGCGGGTAAGGAAAGGGTGAATCAAACACCCGAAAACTCCGCCCATATGACCCAAAACCAGTCCCGCCAAATTCAGGTGAAAGGTTCCCTTTAATATGTTAGCTTTTTCCTCGTCATCTACAACCATTCTTTCCTCACTATTTATTAAGGGGCCTACATTTTCAGTTTTTATTCTTTTACTATTGATATAGTTGAAGAACAGTTTGGGATTAGTTTTACTCTCCTTAGAAATGTGCTTCTCTGTTTCCTTTTTGGCAACTTTAATTAGTTTTTTAGATAAAGTATTTTTCTCCCTATAGTTTTTTAGAGCTTCAATGGTGCCATCCTGCTTTAGTAGTGCAAATGCTTTCTTTTTACTGTTAATTGCCTGTCTTACTTCTTTGTTTAGCCACATTGGGTTTTTCCTATTTCTAGTCCTTTTATTCCCACAAGGTATAAACCGCTTACACTGCCTATTTAGGATGTTCTTAAACATTTCCCATTTATTATCTGTATTCTTATTTCTGAGGATATTGTCCCAGTCTACCAGATTAAGGGCATCTCTAAGCTGGTCAAACTTTGCCTTCCTAAAGTTTAGTGTTTTTGTGACTCCCTGACAAGTCCCCCTAGTGAAAGACAGGTGAAACTGTACAATATTGTGGTCGCTATTTCCTAGATGCCCGACCACCTGCAGATTTGTTATTCTGTCAGGTCTATTAGATAGTATTAGGTCTAAAAGTGCTGCTCCTCTGGTTGGATTCTGCACCAATTGTGAAAGATAATTTTTCTTGGTTATTAGCAGAAACCTGTTGCCTTTATGGGTTTCACAGGTTTCTGTTTCCCAGTTAATATCCGGGTAGTTAAAGTCCCCCATAACCAGGACCTCAGTATGGGTTGCAGCTTCATCTATCTGCTTTAGAAGTAGACTTTCCATGGTTTCTGTTATATTTGGGGGTTTGTAACAGACCCCAATGAGAATTT
Organism: Ranitomeya imitator; assembly: GCF_032444005.1. Lineage (NCBI taxonomy): Eukaryota > Metazoa > Chordata > Amphibia > Anura > Dendrobatidae > Ranitomeya > Ranitomeya imitator. Next base: position 987,685,588 of record NC_091282.1, read on the forward strand.
TGTTACCATTTTTCCCTCCATGAATTTCGACCCATATGGACTCGACATCCTCATTTCCTTCGCTAATATCCTCCCTTAAAGTGGACTTTAGACAAGACTTTACATAGAGACAAACCCCTTCTCCTCTCCGATTTTTACGATCCTTTCTAAACAGACTGTAACCCTGTAAGTTAACTGCCCAGTCATAGCTTTCATCTAACCATGTCTCGGTTATTCCCACTATGTCAACGTTACCTGTAGATATTTCTGCTTCTAGTTCTTCCATCTTGTTTGTCAGGCTTCTGGCGTTTGCGAGCATGCAGTTTAGAGGATTGCAGATTTTGACAATGCAGATTTTGCTGCGGATCCGCAGTATTTCCGCAGCTGCAGATCCGCAGCAGTTTCCCATGCGTTTACAGTACCATGTAAACCTATGGGAAACAGAAAATGCTGTGCACATGCTGTGGAAAAAAACGCGTAGAGCGGTTTACATTCCGCAGCATGTCACTTCTTTCTGCGTTTTCCGCAGCGGTTTTACAACTGCCCTTATGGAAAACCGCAGTTGTAAAACCGCAGTGGAAAATGCAGAAAAACCGCGGTGAATCCGCAGCGGTTTTCCACTGCGGATTTATCAAATCCGCTGCAGAAAAATCCGCAGTGGACCCAGAATACGTGTGCACATAACCTAAAATAGAGGTAGGGGAGGGGGCCCACAAGAAAATTAGAATATCACTGTGGGCCCCCACCCCTGTGTCACCTATAGGATGCATGGGGCCCCCTCCCCTAACTGCCTCTGTGGCCGGAGATCTACTCAGGGTGCAGGCATCATAGAGTTATTACTTACAGTCACACTGACTGCAGCCATCAGACTCCCTCTGCTCCACTGCCACGCTGTATGCTGCCTGCTTGGGTAGGACTGCTGACCAATCACAGCACAGCTCCTTGCCTGAGCTGTGCTGTGAGCTCACACAAAGAAAACTTACGCTGATTGGCTGAATTGCAGCCAATCAGCGTTTACACTGCTGCCCAGGGCATTTTTGAAGAGGAGCAGAGCCTGGAGCACAGGAAACAGGTGACTGCGGGTGAGCTGTGTGTGCTGTCTGCTCTCAGCCTAACAGTCAGCTGTTCCTCTGACTGCTGGCTGTATTGAGGGTCGGCACCAGGGATTCAAGCTTCAGGAGGCTAATTTGCATATTCCAGGTGCCTTCTGGGAGAAGCGAAGTCTCCCTAAGCTAGAAGATCGTTGGGTACAGCCGGGACCAGCTGCTTCGAAAGCATCACCAAACCAGGGATTCAAGCTTCAGGAGGCTAATTTGCATATTCCAGGTGCCTTCTGGGAGAAGCGAAGTCTCCCTAAGCTAGAAGATCGTTGGGTACAGCCGGGACCAGCTGCTTCGAAAGCATCACCAAACCAGGGATTCAAGCTTCAGGAGGCTAATTTGCATATTCCAGGTGCCTTCTGGGAGAAGCGAAGTCTCCCTAAGCTAGAAGATCGTTGGGTACAGCCGGGACCAGCTGCTTCGAAAGCATCACCAAACCAGGGATTCAAGCTTCAGGAGGCTAATTTGCATATTCCAGGTGCCTTCTGGGAGAAGCGAAGTCTCCCTAAGCTAGAAGATCGTTGGGTACAGCCGGGACCAGCTGCTTCGAAAGCATCACCAAACCAGGGATTCAAGCTTCAGGAGGCTAATTTGCATATTCCAGGTGCCTTCTGGGAGAAGCGAAGTCTCCCTAAGCTAGAAGATCGTTGGGTACAGCCGGGACCAGCTGCTTCGAAAGCATCACCAAACCAGGGATTCAAGCTTCAGGAGGCTAATTTGCATATTCCAGGTGCCTTCTGGGAGAAGCGAAGTCTCCCTAAGCTAGAAGATCGTTGGGTACAGCCGGGACCAGCTGCTTCGAAAGCATCACCAAACCGCACGCCTTACGGCGCGCGAATTTTTGCCTGTAGGACATTATTGCAAGAGAGCTTGGCTGAGTAGATTACACAAGAAGGAAAACACACAGCAAGTCAGCAGGATCTAGGAGCAACATGGCAGATGTGACAACCTACATGGTGAGCTGCAGCATGTGCTACATGTTCACAGATCGACCAGAAGAAGAATCCAATTTCACCTGTCAGAAGTGTAGACTAGTGGCCCTTTTAGAAGAAAAGGTGCGGGGTCTGGAAGAAAGAATAGCAACTTTGAAACTCATCAAAGAGAATGAAGACTTTCTAGACAGAACAGAAGCATCTCTACTGGTCACAGAAGTTGCAAAAAGTGTCAGAGAACCTCCAAAAGCAGATGAGTGGAAGCATGTGACCAAAAGAAGCAAGAAGACCATGGAGAAATCACCAACCACACAACTGAAGAACCGATATCAAATCTTTGTAGAGGATGAAGATGGCACACCTAAGAATGAAGCAATACCAGCAAGCAAAAAAGAAAAGGGCACACAGCAACAAGTGACAGCAAAAAGTACAGCCAAGAAGCAACGAAGAGTGGTGGTGGTGGGAGACTCACTACTGAGAGGCACCGAAGCAGCCATCTGCAGACCGGACATAACTGCAAGAGAAGTATGCTGCCTTCCAGGTGCGATGATCAAGGATGTGACCGATAGGATACCAAAGCTCTTCAGCTCCAAGGACGTCCACCCATTTCTTCTGATACATGTTGGCACCAATGACACGGCAAGGAAGGACCTACCGACAATCTGCAAGGACTTTGAAGAGTTGGGGAAGAAAGTAAAGGAACTGGATGCACAGGTAGTTTTTTCTTCTATCCTTCCAGTAGACGGGCATGGCACCAGGAGATGGAACAGGATCCTTGATGCAAACAACTGGCTAAGACGATGGTGCAGACAACAAGGATTCGGATTCCTGGACCACGGTGTGAATTACTGGTATGATGGACTCCTCGCCAGAGATGGACTACACCTCAACAAACCTGGGAAACACACATTCGCCAGAAGACTCGCTACACTCATCAGGAGGGCGTTAAACTAGAAGAAGAGGGGACGGGAAGAAAAACATTAGACTCGAACAAAGACGACCCAGGAAAACATACTCAGAAGGGAGGTAAGAACATTTCTAAAACAATCCACAGTGAGGAGATTGGAACAAAACAAAATCCTCTAAACTGCATGCTCGCAAACGCCAGAAGCCTGACAAACAAGATGGAAGAACTAGAAGCAGAAATATCTACAGGTAACTTTGACATAGTGGGAATAACCGAGACATGGTTAGATGAAAGCTATGACTGGGCAGTTAACTTACAGGGTTACAGTCTGTTTAGAAAGGATCGTAAAAATCGGAGAGGAGGAGGGGTTTGTCTCTATGTAAAGTCTTGTCTAAAGTCCACTTTAAGGGAGGATATTAGCGAAGGGAATGAGGATGTCGAGTCCATATGGGTTGAAATTCATGGAGGGAAAAATGGTAACAAAATTCTCATTGGGGTCTGTTACAAACCCCCAAATATAACAGAAAGCATGGAAAGTCTACTTCTAAAGCAGATAGATGAAGCTGCAACCCATAATGAGGTCCTGGTTATGGGGGACTTTAACTACCCGGATATTAACTGGGAAACAGAAACCTGTGAAACCCATAAAGGCAACAGGTTTCTGCTAATAACCAAGAAAAATTATCTTTCACAATTGGTGCAGAATCCAACCAGAGTAGCAGCACTTTTAGACCTAATACTATCTAATAGACCTGACAGAATAACAAATCTGCAGGTGGTTGGGCATCTAGGAAATAGCGACCACAATATTGTACAGTTTCACCTGTCTTTCACTAGGGGGACTTGTCAGGGAGTCACAAAAACACTGAACTTTAGGAAGGCAAAGTTTGACCAGCTTAGAGATGCCCTTAATCTGGTAGACTGGGACAATATCCTCAGAAATGAGAATACAGATAATAAATGGGAAATGTTTAAGAACATCCTAAATAGGCAGTGTAAGCGGTTTATACCTTGTGGGAATAAAAGGACTAGAAATAGGAAAAACCCAATGTGGCTAAACAAAGAAGTAAGACAGGCAATTAACAGTAAAAAGAAAGCATTTGCACTACTAAAGCAGGATGGCACCATTGAAGCTCTAAAAAACTATAGGGAGAAAAATACTTTATCTAAAAAACTAATTAAAGCTGCCAAAAAGGAAACAGAGAAGCACATTGCTAAGGAGAGTAAAACTAATCCCAAACTGTTCTTCAACTATATCAATAGTAAAAGAATAAAAACTGAAAATGTAGGCCCCTTAAAAAATAGTGAGGAAAGAATGGTTGTAGATGACGAGGAAAAAGCTAACATATTAAACACCTTCTTCTCCACGGTATTCACGGTGGAAAATGAAATGCTAGGTGAAATCCCAAGAAACAATGAAAACCCTATATTAAGGGTCACCAATCTAACCCAAGAAGAGGTGCGAAACCGGCTAAATAAGATTAAAATAGATAAATCTCCGGGTCCGGATGGCATACACCCACGAGTACTAAGAGAACTAAGTAATGCAATAGATAAACCATTATTTCTTATTTTTAGGGACTCTATAGCGACAGGGTCTGTTCCGCAGGACTGGCGCATAGCAAATGTGGTGCCAATATTCAAAAAGGGCTCTAAAAGTGAACCTGGAAATTATAGGCCAGTAAGTCTAACCTCTATTGTTGGTAAAATATTTGAAGGGTTTCTGAGGGATGTTATTCTGGATTATCTCAATGAGAATAACTGTTTAACTCCATATCAGCATGGGTTTATGAGAAATCGCTCCTGTCAAACCAATCTAATCAGTTTTTATGAAGAGGTAAGCTATAGACTGGACCACGGTGAGTCATTGGACGTGGTATATCTCGATTTTTCCAAAGCGTTTGATACCGTGCCGCACAAGAGGTTGGTACACAAAATGAGAATGCTTGGTCTGGGGGAAAATGTGTGTAAATGGGTTAGTAACTGGCTTAGTGATAGAAAGCAGAGGGTGGTTATAAATGGTATAGTCTCTAACTGGGTCGCTGTGACCAGTGGGGTACCGCAGGGGTCAGTATTGGGACCTGTTCTCTTCAACATATTCATTAATGATCTGGTAGAAGGTTTACACAGTAAAATATCGATATTTGCAGATGATACAAAACTATGTAAAGCAGTTAATACAAGAGAAGATAGTATTCTGCTACAGATGGATCTGGATAAGTTGGAAACTTGGGCTGAAAGGTGGCAGATGAGGTTTAACAATGATAAATGTAAGGTTATACACATGGGAAGAGGGAATCAATATCACCATTACACACTGAACGGGAAACCACTGGGTAAATCTGACAGGGAGAAGGACTTGGGGATCCTAGTTAATGGTAAACTTACCTGGAGCAGCCAGTGCCAGGCAGCAGCTGCCAAGGCAAACAGGATCATGGGGTGCATTAAAAGAGGTCTGGATACACATGATGAGAGCATTATACTGCCTCTGTACAAATCCCTAGTTAGACCGCACATGGAGTACTGTGTCCAGTTTTGGGCACCGGTGCTCAGGAAGGATATAATGGAACTAGAGAGAGTACAAAGGAGGGCAACAAAATTAATAAAGGGGATGGGAGAACTACAATACCCAGATAGATTAGCGAAATTAGGATTATTTAGTCTAGAAAAAAGACGACTGAGGGGCGATCTAATAACCATGTATAAGTATATAAGGGGACAATACAAATATCTCGCTGAGGATCTGTTTATACCAAGGAAGGTGACGGGCACAAGGGGGCATGCATTGCGTCTGGAGGAGAGAAGGTTTTTCCACCAACATAGAAGAGGATTCTTTACTGTTAGGGCAGTGAGAATCTGGAATTGCTTGCCTGAGGAGGTGGTGATGGCGAACTCAATCGAGGGGTTCAAGAGAGGCCTGGATGTCTTCCTGGAGCAGAACAATATTGTATCATACAATTATTAGGTTCTGTAGAAGGACGTAGATCTGGGTATTTATTATGATGGAATATAGGCTGAACTGGATGGACAAATGTCTTTTTTCGGCCTTACTAACTATGTTACTATGTTACTCTGCACACACCACTCTCCTGGCAGAGGAATGGCAGCGGCAGCAGGTGATGTGAAGGAGCTGCTCCTGCACATCCCATCACCTGTGCAGTCTGCCAGCCCCTGCGGTGTCGGCTATACAATGCGGTGCCGGCTGGCTTTACAATATGAGCATGATGCAGGGGCCGGGCAGGCACAAATGAAGGAGGCAGGAGCTGGGGGCGGGGCCCACCGGAGGATTGTCCGGTGTCCCGATGCCCCAGTCCGACCCTGGCCCCAACCCTAACCCTAAATTTAGCCCCAACCCTAACCCTAAATTTAGCCCCAACCCTAGCCCTAACCCTAACCCTAGCCCTAACCCTAGCCCTAACCCTAACCCTAGCCCTAACCCTAGCCCTAAACCCTAGCCCTAACCCTAGCCCTAACCCTAGCCCTAACCCTAGCCCTAACCCTAGCCCTAACCCTAGCCCTAAACCCTAACCCTAGCCCTAACCCTAGCCCTAACCCTAGCCCTAACCCTAGCCCTAACCCTAACCCTAACCCTAGCCCTAACCCTAGCCCTAACCCTAATTTTAGCCCCAACTGCTGTTCTCCTGCCGGCCAGCAGATGGAGACAGATGGCGGGCGCACTGCGCATGCGCCCGCCATTTTCTTTTGCCGGCGGCCAGGAGGAGCAGCAGGAGGATCCAGGGACACAGTTGAGTATGATAGGGTCCCCGAATCCCCCTATTTCTCTGTCCTCTGATGTGCGATCACATCAGAGGACAGAGAATTACACTTTACTTTTTTTTTTTTTTTTTGTGGTCGCCGGTAAACAGTTAATTACCGGCGATCGCAAAACAGGGGTCGGTAAAACCGACCCTGATCATGCTCTTTGGGGTCTCGGCTACCCCCGGCAGCCGAGACCCCAAAAATTGTCGCGGGGCCGGCCGGCGGGTGCACTGCGCATGCGCCCGCCATTTTGAAGATGGCGGCGCCCACCAGGAGCCACGAGGAGCACCGGGGGAGATAGGTGAGTATTGGGGGGCTACCTGGGACCCCTTTTCTCTGTCCTCCGATGTGCAATCACATCGGAGGACAGAGAAATTAAAGAGATTGCGTTTTTTTTTTTTGCAATCGCCGGTAAACGGTTAATTACCGGCGATCGCAAATGCGGGGTGGGTAAAAAAAACCCCGAGTCATGTTCTCTGGGGTCTCGGCTACCCCCGGCAGCCGAGACCCCGGAGAAAATCCGACTCTGGGGGGCGCTATTTACTTTTTCCACAGCGCCGTTAATTAACGGCGCTGTGGTTTAAGTACCCTTAGCGGCCGCCGTTAAAAAGGTGTATTGGCGGTCGCTAAGGGGTTAATCCTAGGATGTTGGGGCACAGGCACCTCAGAGGCGGCGTCCCCATGGACATCCTAAACACAATAAGTATACTATGTCACTGATGACGGTCAAACGAGACCAAAATGTTTGTTAAGAGTACTACAATAAATGATCACACCACTCAGTTGAGTGCAAGGTTTCATTATACTATTGAACGGCTTGAGGACCTACCTTAGCACCTCTTATAGTAGTGCTCATGATGTTTCTTAACATAGAATCATGTAATCAGTCACACGATGAAGGAGTCATAAGGTCATGGTTTAAATGGCTGACTGGCAGAGCTTCCAGTTTTCAGTGGTTCCTGGAGAGATAGGACTCCAGAAAGTTTTGTGCTTTAAGTGAACTGTGCACACTGCTGTGTGTTAGCAGTCTGATACTGCTAGGAAAAAGGACTGTGTTTTCTTTCTTTTGTTTCTTTGCTTTGCTGTTTTGCCAGGAGGGCTGTGTGTACTTTTAAGCTTGGTTTATGCTGCTGCAATAAACCAAGCACTTTCCTAAAGAGATGATGTTCCAGAGATTCATCTGTGTCCAGCTGAGTGAGGCGCTCTACCACAGGTTGTGTTAGAAATGCGGACACTTTCCCAGTGAAAACGTGTAATGGCCACAAGCCAGTTTAGATGCCAGGCAAGATGGAGGACCTACTCAAACATCTGTCACAAGCCCAGCAGCAACAACAGCTACAACATCAGCAGCGATTACAGCAGCAGATGGTGCAGCAAGAGACCAGTAGGTTGCCTATACAACAAATGCAGCAGCAGCATCAGCAGCACCACCAGCAGATTGACATACTGGCAGAGGCGATTCATAGAAGTCCAGCAGCCCCTCAGCCAAGTTCAGGTGATGACAAGTATGTCCGGAAGACAGTAAGATGAGCCATGCAAAAAATGACCCGGGGGATGATGTGGAGACTTTTTTGACTGTGTTCGAGTGGGTAGCAGAGCATGAGAAGCCTCCGCCAGAGCAGTGGTCAGGTGCCGGCTATGGTTGAGCGATATGATCGGACAAATTAAAAAATTGCTGACTTTCGTCAAAGTCGGGTTTCATGAAACCTGACCCGATCCTAGTGTGGTATCGGCCATGAGGTCGCCGATCTGCGTGCAAAAGTCGCGTTTCATATGACGCTTTCAGCGCCATTTTTCAGCCAATGGAGGAGGATGCAGAGTGTGGGCAGCGTGATGACATAGGTCTCGGTCCCCACCATCTTAGAAAAGGGCATGACAGTGATTGGCTTGCTTTCTGCAGCGTCACAGGGGCTATAAAGGGGTGTGCACGCCGACCGCCATCTTACTTCTGCCGATCTTAGTATAGGGAGAGGTTGCTGCAGCTTCATCAGAAGAAGGGATATAGTTAGGGAGGGAAGATTAACCCCCAAACTGTTTGTGCTGTAGTGATTTCCACTGTCCAACACCACCATTTGTTTGCAGGGACAGTGGAGGCTATATTTTTGTGCATGTTGGCCTAATGCATATTGATCTGTATGTATTGCAACAACTATTATTTGTTTAATATGATGTGATTTAGATATCTGCATGCATATTGTTCACATGTCAACAAAGTTTAAAAAAAAAAAGGAGTCCTCATTTACACAGGAAGTTCCTCCTCCCCTTCCCTGTGAGCACATTTCTTGTGTGTAGCTGAAGCTGAAAGGACTCACAGCAGATCTCTCTCTCTCTCTCAGAAACCAGATTGATCCTGTTCTCATGTTGTAAGCTGGATGTTCTTGATTCTTAATAAATGAACATTCTCTGTTGCTCGTTGTGGACATCACGCTGATTAACCCGCTGCTAACAGTGCATCAGCTCTGTAGCTTATTGGGCTGCCTTATAAGGCTCCCTGATAGCTGCATTGCTGTTTGCATGCTGCTGTGCAAACCAACTGCTTTTTTAAAAGCAAAAATCATGTTGCTCCTTTCTGCACAGTTATCTTGTTTATTTGTCCACACTTTTGTGTGCAGCAGTCCTTTTTATTGCTGCCATACTTTTCCTGAGATCATTGTAGAGAAATTGAAATTGTACTACAGTCCTTGCATTTTTTCATATATCTTCCAGCCACTTTCTGCCACTTTCATTGTGTTGTTTTATACACTGGGCCTGAGTTTTGGTTCAGTCTCCCTAAAAAAAAGGGAGATTCATATTCTCACGAAGTGGATATACTTCAGTCCTGTTAGTTTGTCGTATATCAGCCAGCCACTTTCTGCCACTTACATTGTGTTGTTTTATGCACAGGGCCGGAGTTTTGGTTCAGTCTCCCCCAAAAAAAGTGAGATTCAAATTCTCACAAAGTGGTTATACTTCAGTACTATTAGTTTGTCATATATCAGCCAGCCACTTTCTGCCACTTACATTGTGTTGTTTTATGCACAGGGCCTTAGTTTTGGTTCAGTCTCCCCCCAAAAAAGGGAGATTTAAATTCTCAACAAGTTTATATACACCTTCTACCTTGTTTTACAGTACCATATAACGGTTGTTTTTTTTTGGTTAGATTTTCCAAAAAATGAGGAAGTCTGGTGGAAGAGCCCATGGGCGGTGGTTGCCAGCTGGTACTGATGGTGGTGGTGGTGCATCTGGTGGGAGTGGCAAAAGCGCAATAGCACCTAAGGCTGGAGGTGTTGAGCCTGTGTCATCATCTGGCTACACAAGGCCTCGAAGGCTCCCTTATCTGGGAGTAGGAAAACAGCTTTTGAAGCCGGAGCAGTAGGAAAAAGTTTTGGCTTTCCTTGCTGACCCAGCCTCTAGCTCTTTTGCCTCCTCTTCAGAAAGTTCCAAATATAAAAGCAGCGAGTCGTCAGTGGATGCTCCTGGTCAGGAACAAGACGGTTCCTTGTGTCCTTCACCCAAACCTTCACCCAAACTAAAAGTGAAGGATACATCAGGCGACACTACAGGTTACTCCATGGAGCTCTTTACACATACCGTGCCTGGGTTAGAACAGGAAATTGTTAACTGCCCATTACAAGATGAATCGGACATGGAGTGCACTGATGCACAGCCACAGCTAGATTATTATGCTGTTCCATTGACTCAGATCACTACATTGCCCTCACAGTGTACTGAGCCAGAATCTGACCCTGATGAGACAATGGTGCCCCGTCCTGAACGCTATAGCACCTTACACGGTGACACAGAGGAGGGTGCACATAACATTGAAGAGGACGTGATAGATGACCCAGTTGTTGACCCAGATTGGCAGCCATTGGGGGAAGAGGGTGCTGCTGCCAGTAGCTCAGAAGCGGAGGAGGAGGATCCGCAGCAGCCATCTACATTGCAACAGCTGTCATCTGGCAGGCCCGTAACAGGCCAAAAACGTTTGTCAAAAACAAAAACAGTTTAAGGACAGCATGGCCATCCGGTGCAATGCCTGAAAGGGTATTCCATAGTAGGAAGAGTGTAGTGTGGCAACTTTTTAACCAAGATCCGAATGATCAGTCAAAAGTTATCTGTAAGAAATGCTCAAAGACCTTTAGCAGAGGGAAGAATCTTCAAAATTTAAATACAACTTGCATGCGTAGATATTTAACCAGCATGTACTTGCAAGCCTGGACTAACTACCAAACGTCCCATACCGTTGGTGCACCTGATCAGAATGAAGGTAGTCAGCAACGCTACATTGCTTCCCTCACTGTAAGTCCACCGGTTAGGACATCACCAGCAGCAGCTGTGGAGGTATCGTCGCAAAGGCCAAAGCAGTCAGGGAATCACAAGGTTATTTGTAGGAAACACTGTATGTAGGCCAACATCAAAAATACCATCACCAATCCTCTCTCAATCCGCCATGTCCACCACCACCCCCGCTAGTTCCACCATATGCAGCTCTCCAGTCCAGCTCAGCCTAAAAGAGACTCTCGATAGGAAAAGAAAGTACTCTTCCTCTCATCCGCGTACACAGGGTTTGAACGGCTACATTGCTCGACTAATCTCGTCAGAGATGATGCCCTACCGTTTGGTTGAAAGCGAAGTTTTCAAAGCCCTGATGACCTATGCAGTACCACGCTATGACCTACCCAGCTGACACTTCTTTGCGAGAAAAGCCATCCCAGCACTTCACCAACATGTCAAAGAACGCATTGTCCATGCACTCAGGCAATCGGTCAGTAGAAAGTCACACCGCACAACAGATGCATGGACCAGTAGGCATGGCCAGGGACGTTACGTGTCCATTACCGCACACTGGGTTTAATGTGGTGGATGCAGGGTCCACAGGGGACAACAATACTGGCACAGTTCTGCCTAGCCCACGGTCTAGGAAACAGTTGGCTGTAGGCGTTTGCTCCTCCTCCTCTTCCTCCTCCTCCTGAAGCGAAAGCGCGTCCACAGAGCGCAGTCGCACGACCACTCCATCCGCAGCTGTCAGTCTTGCACCCGTGGTGTCCCATTATGGAACAGCTAGTGGGAAGCGTCAACAGGCTGTGCTGCAAATGAAGTGTTTGGGCGACAACAGACACACAGCGGAAGTACTGGCCGAGTACTTGCAGCAACAAACTCAGTCATAGCTGGGCAGTGTACATCTTGAGGCAGGCAAGGTAGTCAGTGATAACAAAGGAATTTTATGGCTGCCATAGCCCTTTCAGAACTGAAACACATACCTTGCCTGGCTCACACAATGAACCTGGTGGTGCAGTGCTTCCTCAAGAATTACCCAGATTTACCAGCCCTGCTCCTGAAGGTGCGCAGACTTTGCTCGCACATCCGCCGGTCGCCCGTACACTCCAGCCGTATGCTTAACCATCGGCGATCGCTGAATCTTCCCCAGCACCGCCTAATAATCGACGTGGCAACAAGATGGAACTCCACACTGCACATGCTTCAGAGGCTGTGCGAACAGAGGTGTGCTGTCATGTATTTGTGGGAGGATACACATACACGGGCAGGCAGTTGGATGGCAGACATGGAGTTGTCTGGTGTGCAGTGGATGAAGCTCCAAGACCTCTGTCAAGTCCTTCAGTGTTTTGAGGAATGCACATGGCTGGTCAGTGCAGACGATGCCATCATAAGCATGAGCATCCCACTAATGCATCTTCTGACGCAAAGTTTGACGCACATCAAGGAGCAGGCGTCTGCGGCCGAGGAGGAGGGAAGCCTTGATGACAATCAGCCATTGTCTGCTCAGGGAACTTTCCTGGACGAGGTGGCGGATGAGGAGGAGGAGGATGATGGGGCTGAATATTTATGGGAGAAGGATGCTTCACAGGGGGCAATAGAAACTGGTGGCATTGCAAGGTCAGGTACATAGTAACATAGTTAGTAAGGCCGAAAAAAGACATTTGTCCATCCAGTTCAGCCTATATTCCATCATAATAAATCCCCAGATCTACGTCCTTCTACAGAACCTAATTGTATGATACAATATTGTTCTGCTCCAGTAAGACATCCAGGCATCTCTTGAACCCCTCGACTGAATTCGCCATCACCACCTCCTCAGGCAAGCAATTCCAGATTCTCACTGCCCTAACAGTAAAGAATCCTCTTCTATGTTGGTGGAAAAACCTTCTCTCCTCCCGACGCAAAGAATGCCCCCTTGTGCCCGTCACGTTCCTTGGTATAAACAGATCCTCAGCGAGATATTTGTATTGTCCCCTTATATACTTATACATGGTTATTAGATCGCCCCTCAGTCGTCTTTTTTCTAGACTAAATAATCCTAATTTCGCTAATCTATCTGGGTATTGTAGTTCTCCTATCCCCTTTATTAATTTTGTTGCCCTCCTTTGTACTCTCTCTAGTTCCATTATATCCTTCCTGAGCACCGGTGCCCAAAACTGGACACAGTACTCCATGTGCGGTCTAACTAGCGATTTGTACAGAGGCAGTATAATGCTCTCATCATGTGTATCCAGACCTCTTTTAATGCACCCCATGATCCTGTTTGCCTTGGCAGCTGCTGCCTGACACTGGCTGCTCCACGTAAGTTTATCATTAACTAGGATCCCCAAGTCCTTCTCCCTGTCAGATTTACCCAGTGGTTTCCCAATCAGTGTGTAATGGTGATATTGATTCCTTCTTCCCATGTGTATAACCTTACATTTATCATTGTTAAACCTCATCTGACACCTTTCAGCCCAAGTTTCCAACTTATCCAGATCCATCTGTAGCAGTATACTATCTTCTCTTGTATTAACTGCTTTACATAGTTGTGTATCATCTGCAAATATCGATATTTTACTGTGTAAACCTTCTACCAGATCATTAATGAATATGTTGAAGAGAACAGGTCCCAATACTGACCCCTACGGTACCCCACTGGTCACAGCGACCCAGTTAGAGACTATACCATTTATAACCACCCTCTGCTTTCTATCACTAAGCCAGTTACTAACCCATTTACACACATTTTCCCCCAGACCAAGCATTCTCATTTTGTGTACCAACCTCTTGTGCGGCACGGTATCAAACGCTTTGGAAAAATCGAGATATACCACGTCCAATGACTCACCATGGTCCAGCCTATAGCTTACCTCTTCATAAAAACTGATTAGATTGGTTTGACAGGAGCGATTTCTCATAAACCCATGCTGATATGGAGTTAAACAGTTAATCTCATTGAGATAATCCAGAATAACATCCCTCAGAAACCCTTCAAATATTTTACCAACAATAGAGGTTAGACTTACTGGCCTATAATTTCCAGGTTCACTTTTAGAGCCCTTTTTGAATATTGGCACCACATTTGCTATGCGCCAGTCCTGCGGAACAGACCCTGTCGCTATAGAGTCCCTAAAAATAAGAAATAATGGTTTATCTATTACATTACGTAGTTCTCTTAGTACTCGTGGGTGTATGCCCTCCGGACCCGGAGATTTATCTATTTTAATCTTATTTAGCCGGTTTCGCACCTCTTCTTGGGTTAGATTGGTGACCCTTAATATAGGGTTTTCATTGTTTCTTGGGATTTCACCTAGCATTTCATTTTCCACCGTGAATACCGTGGAGAAGAAGGTGTTTAATATGTTAGCTTTTTCCTCGTCATCTACAACCATTCTTTCCTATTTTTTAAGGGGCCTACATTTTCAGTTTTTATTCTTTTACTATTGATATAGTTGAAGAACAGTTTGGGATTAGTTTTACTCTCCTTAGCAATGTGCTTCTCTGTTTCCTTTTTGGCAGCTTTAATTAGTTTTTTAGATAAAGTATTTTTCTCCCTATAGTTTTTTAGAGCTTCAATGGTGCCATCCTGCTTTAGTAGTGCAAATGCTTTCTTTTTACTGTTAATTGCCTGTCTTACTTCTTTGTTTAGCCACATTGGGTTTTTCCTATTTCTAGTCCTTTTATTCCCACAAGGTATAAACCGCTTACACTGCCTATTTAGGATGTTCTTAAACATTTCCCATTTATTATCTGTATTCTTATTTCTGAGGATATTGTCCCAGTCTACCAGATTAAGGGCATCTCTAAGCTGGTCAAACTTTGCCTTCCTAAAGTTCAGTGTTTTTGTGACTCCCTGACAAGTCCCCCTAGTGAAAGACAGGTGAAACTGTACAATATTGTGGTCGCTATTTCCTAAATGCCCGACCACCTGCAGATTTGTTATTCTGTCAGGTCTATTAGATAGTATTAGGTTTAAAAGTGCTGCTCCTCTGGTTGGATTCTGCACCAATTGTGAAAGATAATTTTTCTTGGTTATTAGCAGAAACCTGTTGCCTTTATTGGTTTCACAGGTTTCTGTTTCCCAGTTAATATCCGGGTAGTTAAAGTCCCCCATAACCAGGACCTCATTATGGGTTGCAGCTTCATCTATCTGCTTTAGAAGGAGACTTTCCATGGTTTCTGTTATATTTGGGGGTTTGTAACAGACCCCAATGAGAATTTTGTTACCATTTTTCCCTCCATGAATTTCGACCCATATGGACTCGACATCCTCATTCCCTTCACTAATATCCTCCCTTAAAGTGGACTTTAGACAAGACTTTACATAGAGACAAACCCCTCCTCCTCTCCGATTTTTACGATCCTTTCTAAAAAGACTGTAACCCTGTAAGTTAACTGCCCAGTCATAGCTTTCATCTAACCATGTCTCGGCTATTCCCACTATGTCAAAGTTACCTGTAGATATTTCTGCTTCTAGTTCTTCCATCTTGTTTGTCAGGCTTCTGGCGTTTGCGAGCATGCAGTTTAGAGGATTTTGTTTTGTTCCAATCTCCTCGCTGTGGATTGTTTTAGAAATGTTCTTACCTCCCTTCTGAGTATGTTTTCCTGGGTCTTCTTTGTTCAAGTCTAATGTTTTTCTTCCCGTCCCCTCTTCTTCTAGTTTAACGCCCTCCTGATGAGTGTAGCGAGTCTTCTAGCGAATGTGTGTTTCCCAGGTTTGTTGAGGTGTAGTCCGTCTCTGGCGAGGAGTCCATCGTACAAGTAATTCACACCGTGGTCCAGGAATCCGAATCCTTGTTGTCTGCACCATCGTCTTAGCCAGTTGTTTGCATCAAGGATCCTGTTCCATCTCCTGGTGCCATACCCGTCTACTGGAAGGATAGAAGAAAAAACTACCTGTGCATCCAGTTCCTTTACTTTCTTCCCCAACTCTTCAAAGTCCTTGCAGATTGTCGGTAGGTCCTTCCTTGCCGTGTCATTGGTGCCAACATGTATCAGAAGAAATGATGATCTAACCTTCATTAAAATGAACCAATCATGGATTTCGAATTATTTTGCCCCACCTTCACCTGCAGACACGTAGCTTGTCTGAAAATTGCTTGTATTTAGCCTCCTCTTACTGACTGCTCCAATTCCGCCATTGGCAGGTGCCGAATGTCCACCATAGGCCATTTTTAAACCTCCCTAAATGGGCTGACTCCCCCCCACAGGGCCGTGGTCACAACTTGGCGCAAGCACCCGTGAGAGTGTCGTTTGCCTGGACAGGTGTGTGCCCACTCTTGGGCGACGGCACTGGCACAGGGTCCCACATAGTACAATGGAGTGTCTCTGATGGTGGTGGTGCACAACCAACGTCAGACACACCGTCGTAATATGAGGTGCCCTGTGCCAGTACCGCCGCCTACGAGAGAGTGTTCCCCCCAGCTCGAACTGTGCTCTACCACTTGCAAAACTTACCTGCCCCACCACTGTGTAGTCTGTGCTTTCAAATCCTTAAATGGCACTGCCATTACAAATTTGTTGCAATGATAGATGATAGTTAAATATACAGGGGCCCTTGCTTCCTTCTTGACCCCTTAATGCTTTGCGCAAACTACCACTGTCTGCAACTCTGCAGAGGAGCCCACCCCTGTACCTCGCTATGCCACCAGTTTATTTATGGCCAATTCATTGGCTGACATTTAGCCAACTTTAGTATTTTGGCCTACTAACTGCGTCAACCACTTATAACAGTTTTCCTCCGCTGAACAAAGCTATGCCACCTGAGTAATCCTGTTACCAATTGTGAACTGCATTTAGCCACTTTTTTTATTTTAGGCCTCTGTCTGTCTGTCTGTCTGCACCACACATTACAACTCTTCCCCTCTGAAACAAGCTAGGCCGCCTGGTTAGTCCTGCTAGCAGTTTTGAACTGCATTTTGCCACCTTTTTTAAATTTTAGGCTTCTGTCTGTCTGTCTGTCTGCGCCACACATCACAACTCTCCCCCCCTGAAACAAGCTAGGCTGCCTGGTTAGTCCTGGTAGCAGTAATGAACTGCATTTTGCCACCTTTTTTTATTTTAGGCTTCTGTCTGTCTGTCTGCGCCACACATTACAACTCTCCCCCCCCCCCTGAAACAAGCTAGGCCATCTGGTTAGTCCTGGTTGCAGTTTAGAACTGCATTTTGCCACCTTTTTTTATTTTAGGCCTCTGTCTGTCTGTCTGCGCCACACATTACAACTCTCCCCCCTGAAACAAGCTAGGGCACCTGGTTAGTCCTGGTAGCAGTCATAAACTGCATTTTGCCACCTTTTTTTATTTTAGGCCTCTGTCTGTCTGTCCGTGCCACACATTACAACTGTCCTCCGCTTTACAAAGCTATGCCGCCTGTGTACTACTCAAACTAATTTTGAACAGACATTAGCCTACTTTTTTATTTTAGGCCTCTGTCTGTCTGTCAGCGCCACACATTACAACTGTCCTCCGCTTTACAAAGCTATGCCACCTGTATACTACTCAAACTAATTTTGAACAGACATTAGCCTACTTTTTTATTTTAGGCCTCTGTCTGTCTGAGCCACTTATTACAGTTGTCCTCCTCCGCTGAACTAAGCTGTGTACTCCTCTGACCAATATAGAACAGCATTTAGCCTACTTACTTATTTTGTCCTAGAAACTGTGTCAGACTCTCACAACAGTTGTCCTCCACCGCTGAACCCAGCAATTCCGCCTCTGTAGTTCTCTTAGCAATTGTGAACAGAATATGGCCTTATTTTTTATTTTAGGCCTACTCAGTGTGTCAAAGCCACTAATTACTCCTGTCCTCCTCCGCTTAACCACGCTATGCCGCATGTGTACTCCTCGTACCAACTCTGAAATGCAATTAGCCACCTTTTTTAATTGTGGGCCTACTCTGAGCCACTTATTACAGTTGTCCTCCGCTGAACAAAGTTATGCCGCCTGTGTACTCCACTTACCGATTTTGAACTGCATATTGCCTAGTTACTTATTAAGGCCTACTAACTGTGTCTGCCTCCCATTACTGTTGTCCTCCACTGAACAAAGCTGAGCCTCATTTGTCAGATATTTAACTGCATTTGGCCTACTTCTTTGGTTGGGCCTACAAATGGTGTGAGCCACAGCTTGGTGTTCACCATAGAATAACGGTGATCTTAAATTTACAGGCTTTCAGCCTACATCAAATATTAAACTGCATTTGGCCTACTTGTTTGGTTGGGCCTACTAGCGGTGTCTGCGGCTGCTTGGTGTTCTCCTCCACTTTACAAAGCTGAGCTTTAATCTTCAGGCTTTCGGCCTACATCACATATTACACTGCATTTGGGCTACTGGTTTGGTTGGGCGTACTAATGTTGTCTGTGGCTGCTTGGTGTTCTCCTCCACTTTACAAAGCTGAGCTTCAATCTTCAGGCTTTCGGCCTACATCACATATTACACTGAATTTGGGCGACTGGTTTGGTTGGGCGTACTAATGGTGTCTGCGGCTGCTTGGTGTTCTCCTCTACTTTACAAAGCTGAGCTTCAATCTTCAGGCTTTCGGCCTACATCACATATTACACTGAATTTGGGCTACTGGTTTGGTTGGGCGTACTAATGGTATCTGCGGCTGCTTGGTGTTCTCCTCCACTTTACAAAGCTGAGCTTCAATCTTCAGGCTTTTGGCCTACATCACATATTAAACTGAATTTGGGCTACTGGTTTGGTTGGGCGTACTAATGGTGTCTGCGGCTGCTTAGTGTTCTCCTCCACTTTACAAAGCTGAGCTTCAATCTTCAGGCTTTCGGCCTACATCACATATTACACTGCATTTGGGCTACTGGTTTGGTTGGGCGTACTAATGGTGTCTGCGGCTGCTTGGTGTTCTCCTCCACTTTACAAAGCTGAGCTTCAATCTTCAGGCTTTCGGTCTACATCACATACTACACTGAATTTGGGCTACTGGTTTGGTTGGGCGTACTAATGGTGTCTGCAGCTGCTTGGAGTTCTCCTCCACTTTACAAAGCTGAGCTTCAATCTTCAGGCTTTCGGCCTACATCACATATTACACTGAATTTTGGCTACTGGTTTGGTTGGGCGTACTAATGATGTCTGCGGCTGCTTGGTGTTCTGCTCCACTTTACAAAGCTGAGCTTCAATCTTCAGGCTTTCGGCCTACATCACATATTACACTGAATTTGGGCTATTGGTTTGGTTGGGCGTACTATTGGTGTCTGCGGCTGCTTGGCGTTATCCTACACTTTACAAAGCTGAGCTTCAATCTTCAGGCTTTCGGCCTACATCACATATTACACTGAATTTGGGTTACTGGCAGTGGCGTAACTACAAAGTTATGGGCCCCGGTGCGAACTTTCAAATGGGGCCCCCCCACCATGACAAAATATTTTCCACCCAAATTCACATTTTCCCTATTAATATTGCACACTATAGCTTTATTGCAAAGTTGTATAGTGTGACCTCAGTTGCATAACTATCCAGTGCCCCATCCTGGCATATATTTGTCCCCCGTACTGCCATTGTTATGTAATGTATAAAAGAAAATAAACCATTATAGTCATCAGGGGCTAACATAGAAATCATGGGGATCCATATGAGAAGTATAATGCACCCCCATAGTACTCCGTATAGTATAATACACTCCCCATAGTCCCACATATAGTATTGTACACTCCTCAGTCCTCCATATAGTATAATACACTCCTCCGTATATTAAAATACACTCCTCATAGTCCTCCATATAGCATAATACACTCTTCGTAGTGCTCCATATAGTATAATACACTGCTCAGTCCTCCATATAGTATAATACACCCCTCATAGTCCTCCATATAGTATAATACACTCCTCAGTTCTCCATTTAGTATTATACACTCCACATAGTCCTCCATATATTAAAATACACTGCTCAGTCCTCCATATAGTATAATACACTCCTCATAGTGCTCCATATAGTATAATGCACCGCCATCGTCATCCATGTTGTACAATTCACTTCCCATAGTATGATGGACCATAGTTCTTCATATAGTATAATATATTCCCCATAGTCCTCGATTCAGTATAATGCAGCCCACATATAGTATAATACAGCCACCCCACAGAGTATACTGCAGCCCTGCCATACATTACAATGTAACCCCCATAGAATATAATGTAGCCCCCCTCACAGTATAATGCAGCCCCTCCATACAGGGGCAGTGAGAAAGACATGAGCAAATGGTGACTAGGGGGCAAGGGACAAGGACACAAGGAGGGTAGGGGAGACAGGCACAATGGTAACATAGGAGGGCTAGGGAGCAAGGAAGACAGGCACAAGGGGACTCATAGGGACCAAGAGGAAGGGGAGAAGGGCACAATGGCACACACGGGGACTAGGGTGCAATGGAGAGGGCAGAGTAGATAGGGACGCAAGGGGACAGAGGAAGATGGGGGGGGAGACTTGGGAGGAGGGAAGAAGGGGGCACAGGGATTACAAGGACAGGGTAGATGGAGAACACACGGTGGGAAAGGGGACAGGGGAGACTTGAGAGCAGGGCAGACGAGTCACACGGGGACAAGGGGCAGGGAATGTATGGGGGGTGCAGGAGGACTCAGGGCATGGGAGATGAGGAGCACTGGGAGACCAGGGGAGGAGGAACAAGGTGTGTACGGGGAGCCCAGAGGAGCACCATGACCTGAACCTGGAGACCTACTAGGACATGGGGCACGGGACAGCAGGGAGGAAACGGGGCTGGTGTCACAGGGGGCCAGGGACACTGGGGGCCGAGACGGCGACACACGGGCAGCAGACACACCTCACTTCCGCCGGTCCCGTACACCTCCATGTTCATCCCCGGATCCTCCATATGGCTGAGCCGCTGCGGCATCCCCCTCCTGGGCGGCTTGGTCCACGTGCCCCCCAGTTCCCGGTCCCAGCAACCGCCACAGGCTTTGCCAATATGGCGGCCACCATCACCTGTGCAGATGCTGCACTACCTGGGCCCCACACACAGCGGGTGCGCGATGAAGTGATGTCATCACGCACCCGCAGTGTCAGTGGCAGAGGGGAATGATGGGAGAGGGAGCATCAGCTGACGCTCTCTCCTCCATCATTGCTTTGAACTGTACCGGCATCATAAACGCCAGTATAGTTCACTGCGGTGGCTGCGACGGGGGGAGTCGGGTGCCTCTGACCTATCGGGCCCCTGACTTGCCAGTCTGTCGTAGTTACGCCCCTCCCCCACACACACCACAGATATCACACACACACTTCAGATATCACACACACACACACACTACAGATATCACACACACTACACAGATATCACACACACACTACACAGATATCACACACACTACAGATGTCATACACACTACATATATAACACACGCACTGCAGATATCACACACACACACACTACAGATGACACACACACACTACAGATATCACACACACACTACAGGTATCACACACACACTACAGATATCACACACACACACACACTACAGATGTCATACACACACTACATATATAACACACGCACTACAGATATCACACACACACACTACAGATATCACACACACACACACTACATATATAACACACGCACTACAGATATCACACACACACACACACACACACTACATATATAACACACATACTATAGATATCACACACAAACACACCAGCTCATACACACATCTCACACTCCTCTCTGGTAAAGGGGAGGCTGATATTAACCTGCAGCTCCTCAGCGTCTCCTGCTTGCACACCGCTGTCATGTCCCGCCCCTTCCCCCGCTCTCCCCTTCAGTCCCGGGGCTCAGAGCAGGAGACGCTGTCACTGTCACACAGTGCTGACTGGAGCTGCTTCCAAGTTCCTCTCCCATACCCCGGCTGCCCCCTCCCCCTAGATACGCCTGGGACTGTTGCCGTGCGGAGGGATCTCCTCCTGCACTGCAACATGGTGTCGGCCGGTGCCTCTGACCTGCCGGGCGGAGGGCCCCTGACCAGCCGGGCCCCGTCGCAATGGCGACCGCTGCGACCGCGGTAGTTACGCCACTGGTTACTGGTTTGGTTGGGCGTACTAATGGTGTCTGCGGCTGCTTGGTGTTCTCCTCCACTTTACAAAGCTGAGCTTCAATCTTCTGGATTTCGGGCTATATCAGATATTACACTGCATTTGGGCTACTGGTTTGGTTGGGCGTACTAACAGTGTCTGTCGCTGCTTGTTGTTCTCCTCCACTGAACAAAGCTGTACCGCCTGTTTTCTCCTGTTACCAATTTTGAACTTCATTTGGCCCACTTTATTACTTGGGCCTACTAACTGTGTCTGCCACTCATTAAAGTTTTTCGCCACTGAACAAAGCTACGCCGCCTGTTTAGTCCTGTTACCAATTTTGAACTGCATTTAGCCTACTTTATCCTTTGGGACTATATCTGTGTTTCCTCCTCATTCTGCCCATTGGCCAGCCACTGCTACATGAGTCTGCTGGTACATTGACCCAGACCACTACATTCCCCTTGCACTCTACACAGCCAGAATGTGACCCTGCTGAAAGTCAGGTTCCCCTTCCCGCATACTATACCACCTTACACGGGGAGAAAGAGGAAGGTGCAGATGAAAGTGCAGGTTCCTTCATCAGGTGAACCACCAAATGACACAGTCATTATAAAATTGCTAGAATTTAATTTAAAGGGATTGCCACTACTTGCACAACCCTATCTCAGTCAGCATGTCTGAACCAATAAAATAACAACATTTGTACGCACCTTTGGTGCTGGTGCTGTGCCAGTGGTGTCAGCACTCACTCTCTGGCTGCTTACGTCACATTGCTATGTCACGCAAGCCCAGTCAGCATTGGATCCCTTATCCCTGCATTCAGACCAATTAAACATCAAGAGGAAGTGACCAGCCAGCCACAGCTCTGACTTCCTGATGTCTGATTCATCCAAAGGCAAGGGAAGTGAAGCCAGTGCTAATTTGGTTAAGGGCTTGCAGGACATAATGTGACCCGAGCCCAGCAAGAGTGAGTGCCAACACCACTGGATCAGCACCGGCAGTAAGTATATCTGTTGTTATTTTACTGATGCAAACAGTTGTTGTTATTTTACTTGTCCAAGTAGTAACCAACCCCTTCATCTCCAATGTAGGAATCTTACCATTAGTCACATCCAAGCTCCTTTGCCCCTGGACCACCATGATGCACATGTATAGTATTATGAAGGAACTACATCCTGCATATGACAGACATATCAAATGATGCCACTGTCAGATCATCTTTACCCATAAATATATATTATTTTACTTTTTGGATTCTGTGTGCTGGAATATGCAGAGCTACTTTGTCTATCTTACTTTGTATATCAACATTTTTGGTTGGAAACACTTTAGGGCTTGTGCAGATGACCGTAGATGCTTTCATTCGAGAGAATCGGGCCTATTATGCAAATGCAACTCTGATCAATCTCTGTTTAAAGTTTGCTCAGAGTGTTAGCATAGTGGGATCTTAGATGGGATGATCGTAGCAAGCTGTAAGGAGAAGATGGAGAACAAAATTATTATCTGATGCAGTCTTCAGATGTCATCCGAGTGCAGTCCAATGATTTCCATGCACATTTTGACTTGCATGGCACAGTGCGATCTGAATGTCGGATCAAACTCGGACATGTAGTGATAATTTTTTTTCGGATAGACTCTGCCTATGGAAAAAATTGTACTAACATTGGTCCTGGTGCGATCCAATTTTTTGTCGATTCACACTAGTACTGATATGGTCATCTGTAACTGCCCTTACTAGCACTTTTCATCTCACTATCACTTAATAGAACTATCATGAACCTCCATTGTTCTATGCATAGTAAGTCATTCTATGTTACATTACAAATTCCATTTCTACTAGATAATTAGATTTTCAGACATTAATCATTTTTGGAGACCCACATTTCTTATATGATTGGAATGCTTTGTTGTATATTAAGATGTATGTAATGCTTCTTAGTTTTGGCATATCGCCATTGAAAAAATGTAAGTTGACATAACTATTCAAACAATAGTTAAAAAATAACTAAAATATAAGAAACCAGTTAAAGGAAAAGTTACTTGATTGACAATGATGAGAAAACTGAGGGGGAAATGATGAGGGGAGATTAGAATATTTTAAAGTCACAACTTATTCATTCTGAGTATCCTTGCAATAAATGCATGCTGTAAATATGAATCTCTCATTTTATGGCTGTTTTGGGAGCTCCAATAGTGATTGTTATATGTATTATTAACAGTATAAGTGAGCAAATGGCAATTAGTGAAAATATGGTCTAATTTTAAAACCTTAAAGACTGCCAATACGCCTTTTAACGGCGGCAGTTAAAGGTACTTATTCCTCAGAGCTGCTTTTTAATGGTGCTGATAAATAAGTGTATAGTGCCCCCCAAGATTCGGGTCTGTTTTTACTGTCCCCAGTCTCTTGATCGCAGTTATTCACCGAATAATGGCGATTGCAAAAACCGCTTTTTCATTAATTGCTCTCTCCTCTGATATAATCTAGCATACCAGATGAGAGAGAAATGGGGTCACCCGAGTCCCCTATGATTACTCCATCATCCTCGGACCCTCCGGCCCTCCAGAAGAAAATGGTAGGTGGATGTGCAATGCGCCCGCCAAGATCTGCTGGCCGGTATCCAGCAACAATAGAAGATTTTTCCTATTGGTTCATTTAGATCACTGAGATAGACCCTATCACCGTGATCAAAATAAAAAAAAGTAAATCAAACCCCTCTTTGTTAGCCCCTAAGTTAGGTAAAAACAATAAAATAAAAAATGTACTTTTCTCCAGTCACCTTCCATGACAGCAGTATCGGAGGATGTCTTCCCGCCCTAATAGGGGACAGGAAATCAGAGAGGTTAAATACCCTCCCCTTCCTGCAACCACCAGTATTTTTCCTGTCCCCTATGGGGCATGAAGAGGTTCTCAGATAGTGCTGCTGTGGTCGGTGATCGGAGCACTGTTACTTAATAACCGGGCAGTTGAGGTCGGGGGCTCCGCTCTTCTCCTCGGTGACTGCTCCCATCTCCGCATGCACTGCGTGACTTGTGACCCTCCATCCCGCCCTTCCTTTGCCTCCTCTTGGGGCAAAACAGGGCGGCGAAACTCTCCGGGGTCCTCCTGTAGCTCCCCGGCAATCTCTCTCCTCCCTTCGCTGCCACTGGCGGCCGCGCAACACGCATCGGAAGTGACGCTTCCGAACTTCCGGTCTAGCCTCCATGCTCCGGAGCCTGCGAGCGTGCTGGCCGGCGTTCCAAGCACCCCCTACGGACCCTGGGAGGAGGAGGAGCATGGAATTAGCTGGTGACCTCAATGTGTATATATTCCTGGTCGGGGGAAGACTCCAGGTAAGGCCTCTGTCTGTGTCCCTTCTGACCGGCGACTGACTGACCCTATGGACGGCGACAAACCCCTACACTCTGCTTCTGCAGAGCCCAGCATTCAACCTCCTACTTTAAGTAGAGGATGAGGTCCCTTGCTGTACAGTCTTTGTTATTAAATGACTTAGTACGCCTTTCTCTCTCTTTCTAGGGAGACAAGGTCCTTGCCCCTAGAAAAGATAAGATGTCCAGCCGCAAGTGTGGTACATGTGCGACCAAGCTTCCCTCAGCTTATAAGAAAAAGCTCTGCCAACTATGCACGGATGAAGTGCTGCGTAGCGAACAGCCCTCCCTCCTGGACAGCATCAGAACCCTCATCAAACAGGAGGTTCAATTCTCTATGGCAGCCCTGCCTCAGGCCCTGACACCACAGCCTCCTCCTCCTAAGAAAAGAAAGATGGCTCCTGTGGATTCTGACTCAGGCGAGATCCATACCTCGGGTTTAGAGGACATTTGGGAGAATGAGGGTTCTACTTCCAACCCCAAATCTGACAATAAAAAAAATCTCTTCTCTTCCGAAGATATGAAAGAGCTAATTTCCATGGTGAGGGGTGGAAGTGGAGGTAGCGAGTCATTCCATTCAGGGGACATCTAGGGAAGAAATTTTAAATTCCCTACCATTACTCCAGAAGGCAACGGGGTTCCTGGCGGATGCTTCCGCTGAGTCTGTACGGGTAGCTGCTAGGTCTGCAGTTCTCTCCAACTCCACTAGGAGAGCTCTATGGCTTAAATCCTGGGAAGGTGACATAACTTCTAAATCCAAATTATGTGGTATTCCTTTTCAGGGACATTATATGTTCGGGCCAGCCCTCGATCATATCCTAGACAAGGCTACGGATAAAAAGAAAGTTCTTCCGGAGCAAAAAAGCTTGTGGAAACTCTTTTTTTGCCCCCCTGTGAGCAGGTACCCCAGAGGGATTACAGGGGTATAGGTAAATCGAGAGGGTGGAGTTACCCCCTGAGAAACAATGACTGCTCTCCGGTCAGAGGCCGACTCTCAGGGTTTCTTTCCCAATGGCAGGCCATCACCCCAAATCGGTGGAAGGCTTAAGGTTAGAATTCGAGAGTCCTCCTCCTCACCATCTAACAATTACCTCCCTACAGCCTCCACACCTCAATGCCTCAATGCAGATATTCTCGATCTGCTTCAGGCAGCGGCAATCTCCCGGGTACCTCCTCAGGAGATAGGAGAAGGCCACTATTCTCAACTATTTTTGGTGAAAAAGCCCTCTGGGAAACACCGGGTTATCATAAACCTGAAACCCCTGAATCAAGTAATCAAATACAACAGATTCAAAATGGAATCAATCAAATCAGCAATCCCACTGATTGGCCAGGACTGGGTAATGGCTACGGTGGATCTGAGGGACGCTTACTATCATGTGCTGATACATCCCGACCACAGAAAGTTTCTCAGATTTCCAGTGACCCAAAACCATCGAACCAGCCATTATCAGTTCAACGTCCTCCCATTTGGAGTCTCATCAGCTCCACGGGTTTTTACCAAGATCATGTCAGAAGCAGTAGTCTTCATCCGACATCAGGGGATCTGTATTATCCCGTACCTGGATGATTTTCTTATTATCGCTCCATCTGTCCCTCATTTAAATCAGAATGTGACGAAAGTCCTGGATATCCTGAAATCACTGGGATGGATTCCGAACTTGGAGAAGTCAGACTTCCATCCATATCCAAGGAAAAAATTTCTAGGAGTTCTTCTGGACTCAAGGGAAAGAATATCCTTCTTACCCAGGGACCGTCAGGACAATCTCGTCCACAGATTCAGAAGCCAGAATTTTCCGACCCTAAGGGACTCAATGTCAATCCTGGGTACATTGACGTCCTGCATCCAAGCAGTCTCCTGGGCCCAGGCCCACACAAGAGTCCTTCAGACCTCCATCCTGAGGCAATCAAAAGGATGCCAGAATGCTCTAACCAGGAGGATTCCCCTGCCCAATAACGTGAAATCCTTCCTCTCATGGTGGCTGAACTCCCAGAACCTTCAAAGAGGAGTCAGCTGGGATCAAATACCGCTGAAGGTGCTCAAAACAGTTGCGAGCCAGAGAGGCTGGGTGCCATAATAGAAGATTCCCACTTCCAGGGGTTGTGGCCCCCAAGTATCAGGTCCAGATCCTCAAATCTGAGAGAATTGAAAGCGGTGGAGGAGGCGCTAAAAGCCACGTCTGTCCTTATCCAGGGTCACCATGTACGGATAATGTCCAACAACACATCTGCGGTGGCCTACCTCTGACACCAGGGAGGCACAAAATACACCAGCCTAAAATCAACCGCTGCAAGGATTTTTTCCTGGGGAGAAAGACATGTCCTGTCCATGTCGACAGTAAACATAAAGGGGTGAGACAATGCCCTGGCGGACTTCTTAAACAGGAAAGATTACCATCCTGTAGAGTGGTCCTTGAACCAAGAGGTGTTCCTATCCTTAGTCCAGAGATGGGAAAGTCCCGATGTGGATCAGTTTGCCAATAGTCAGAACACAAAGTCGAACACTTTCTTCTCCCTCAACCTCTCAGGCGGAGCTCAGGGACTGTACGCCTTCTCCCATCCTTGGAAGTTTGCTTTAGCATGTGCCTTCCCACCAATTCCCATGTTTCCAAGGACGTTACAGAAGATCCGGGCGGATTGAGTCACAACAATTCTGGTAGCACCGATGTGGTCGGGAAGAAGCTGGTATGGCGCACTAACAGACATGTCTCTGGAAGGCCCGATACTTCTACCTCAGATAGTAGACCTTCTTCGTCAGGGACTACTGCTTCACCCAGACCTACACAGGCTGAAACTGGCAGCCTGGTTACGGAGGCTGAGATTCTGAGAGCTTGAGGTCTCTCAGATGACGTCATTCAAACCCTACAAAGAAGTAGGAAACCTATAACTAATGCCATCTATGGCAAGGTTTGGAAAAAAATGTCATCCTGGTGTGCCCGAAACAAACCTGATCCATTCCATCCCAACATTGCTCAGATATTAGAATTTCTCCAAAAGGGACTGGAGTTAGGACTCTCACCTAGCACCTTAAAAGTTCAGGTGTCGGCACTAAGTTCCTTTTTTGATCTGGATTTAGCAGGCCACCGTTGAGTGAAACATTTCATGGCATCTGCAGCTAGGATTCGTCCTAGGCTCCAGGTCCAGACCCCTCCTTGAGATCTGAACCTCGTACTAAATAGTCTGACCAGGGACACCTTTGAGCCCTTATCAGCCAGCAGCCTAAAAATCCTGACCCTCAAGACTGTCTTCCTAGTAGCAATCACTACTGCTAGGCGTATAGGAGAGTTACAGGCTTTATCAGTACAGGAACCATACCTAACAATAACCATGGATAGTATAATCCTTAACCTGGACCCTGCCTTTATGCCGAAAGTAGTCTCAGACTTCCACAGAAGTCAAGATATTGTCTTACCCTCATTCTGTCCAAATCCCTCTAATCCGAAGGAAGAAACCTTTCACACCCTGGATGTCCGCAGGGTGGTCCTCTTCTACCTCCAACAAACGGAGGGTTGGAGGATAGACCAAAACCTTTTTGTCCAGTGGTCAGGATGGAATAAAGGCAAGAAAGTGGCTAAAAGTACGATCGCTAACTGGATCAAGCAGGCCATCTGTCTGGCATACTCAACCCGGGAAATTGCTCCCCCGACATCGCTGAAAGCTCACTCCACCCGTTCAGTCTCGACATCCTGGGCAGAGAGAGGGAACACATGGGGTTAGAGCTAGGGTTAGGCTAGGGTTATGGTTGGGGCTAGGGTTGGGGGTAGAGCTAGGGTTATGGTTGTGTTGGGGTTATGGTTACATAACCCGACTTTGCCAAAAGTCGGCGACTTTTGAAAATGAACGATCCGTTTCGCTCAACCCTAGTCTGGAGGTGTCACATTGCGTTTGCAGAGCCCCTAATGTACCTAAACAGTAGAAACCCCCACAAGTGACACCATTTTGGAAACTAGACCCCCTAAGGAACTTATCTAGATGTGTTGTGAGAGCTTTGAACCCTCAAGTGTTTCACTACAGTTTGTAACGCAGAGCCATGGAAAAAAAAAAAAAACTTTCCCCCAAAAATTATTTTTTAGCCCCCAGTTTAGTATTTTCCCGGGGGTAAGAGGAGAAATTCGACCCCAAAAGTTGTTGTCCTATTTGTCCTGAGTACGCTGATACTGCAGATGTTGGGGTAAACCCCTGTTTGGGCGCACGGGAGAGCTCGGAAGGGAAGAAGCACTGTTTTACTTTTTCAACGCAGAATTGGCTGGAATAGAGATCGGACGCCATGTCGCGTTTTGAGAGCCCCTGATGTGCCTAAACAGTGGAAACCCCCCAATTATAACTGAAACCCTAATCCAAACACACCCCTAACTCTAATCCCAACAGTAACCCTAACCACACCCCTAACCCTAATCCCAACCCTATTCCCAACTGTAAATGTAATCTAAACCCCAACCGTAACGTTAGCCCCAACACTAACTTTAGCCCCAACCCTAACTGTAGCCCTAACCCTAACCCTAGCCCTAACCCTAAATATGTGTACTTTTATTGTTTTTTTTTATTTAAATAAAGAAATGTATGTTAGGAGTCGAGTTTCCTCTGCTGCACAGGAGGAATCTCGATCCGTGTCTGCTGCGGTCTCCCATTCTGCATCGGCCGCAGTGGGGTCTGCTCAGCGGAGGTGTCGCTCCCAGCGTCTTGCTGGGACTGATTCTGTGCAGAGGGTTACTGCTGCCTTTTCTGGCTCTCCTGTTGTACCCTGCACTGATCTGCGGCGAGCAGGCTTCTCTGGGACTAAGTCCTTATTTTCACACTCTGAGCATGCCCAGGGCAAGATCTCCCGTTGGAGATCGAGGGTCACATGCTCAGGTACTGCAGCACATTCCATTGGTCCTCCAGGAAGGTCCTGAAAGGGCAAAACTTCGGTAGCAGCTTCCTGTGCTGCAACTATATAAACTGCGCATGACCGCACGGCCATGCGCTAGTATTGTCTTGTAAATATGTGTGTGTGTTGTGAGTGAAAGTCGCTCTTTAAATAACCCTCCCTATTGGATGACTGTTCGCGGAAGGTGTATGTTTGCTATCTAGCGCCCGACTTATCCAATAGCACGAAACACACATTACAGCTACCAGTTGTTGTGTCCACCAGTACGGCGCCGTGCGCTTGCTCTGCGCTTTCCTGACCCAAGCCTGGGTGGTTAGTGGCGTCCGTCAGTGCGGCACCGCACGCACTCTTGTGCCTTTATATTATTATTTATGTTCCTCTGACACCCCAGTTGCGGTGTCGAGCGCATGGGGTCTTCTGAACTCAAATCCTCAGTCTCGGGTTTGAGATTAGTGACTCCTTGCTTGCGCTCTATGTGCGGTACCGTGGTCCTGTGACGCAACAGGGTCGCTTCCTTCACACAGGGTGAAGCTAACCCATGTGTGTATTGTTATAGTACCGCCATATAGTCCGTCTTTACTAGCAGCAGGGTTTTTACCTGCACGGTGGACCTCGGACTGCGAACGCACCTAGTTCCATTTCATCTATACTTGGTGCGTTCCGCCAGTCCATAACAATGTATTTATGGGAATAATATTTTTTTTTCATTATTTAGGAATATTTTTTTTATTTTTTTTTTTACACATTTGGAAACATTTTTTTAAACTTTTTTACTTTGTCCCAGGGGGGGGACATTACAGATCGGTGCACAGCACTCTGTCAGATCACCGATCTGACTTACAGCACTGCAGGCTTCACAGTGCCTGCTCTGAGCAGGCTCTGTGAAGCCACCTCCCTCCCTGCAGGACCCGGATGCCGCGGCCATCTTGGATCCGGGTCTGGAGCAGGGAGGGAGGTAGAGAGACCCTTGCAGCAACGCGATCACATCGCGTTGCTGCGGGGGGCTCAGGGAAGCCCGCAGGGAGCCCCCTCCCTGCGCGATGCTTCCCTGTACCGCCGGCACATCGCGATCATGTTTGATCGCAGTGTGCCGAGGGTTAATGTGCCCACCCCACCTCGACGGGATAGTACGTCTGATGTCAGAAAGGGGTTAAGGTCAAAATTGGCTCAGTCACTCAGGGTTAAACATTAAATTGAAAATCATGATAAAATCAGAAATTATAAATCAAAAATAATTCTTTTAAGCACAGATCTGTTGGTCTATAAATCAATTATGACGGTTTTGACACCATTTGCAAGAATTTTGGAAGCTAGCGTTTCACACACCCTGTATTATTTTTTTTTTGTTGCAGCCAGAGCATAGCAAGGAGTTATAAAAAAGATTGGACTAATGTGTTGTTGCAGAAAAATTGCAGTAATTCTGGTGCAATTTGGTATAAGTTGTTGCAAAAATACAACTAGAAGAGATGCAGCAGCCTTAGTTACTTAGCCACATGCCAGAAGCCCTGTTCCTGACAGGCTACATTGTTTTGAGGTTGTATGACTGGAATAAAAGGAGTTGAGCTCACTTAAAATGCAGTTCTATAGAGGGAACATAAATTAAGAGAAAATGATTATGATATGACTTGGCATATGGCATGGGGACCAGTCTGTGAGAGAGAAAGAGGGATGGTGAGCAGTCTGTCACAATGATAAGGGCGAAGGATAAACCTGTAAGGGAAAGAGAGACATAGAGAGCTATAAGAGAGGAGGTGCCAAGTTGATTTCTTTTAGAGTAGCACGCAAACAGGTTATGAAAGAGGAAGCATGGGGAGCAATGAATGAGGTAAAAAGAGGAAAGAGAGCAGTCTGTGAAAGAGTAAGAGTCAAGGGGATGAGTTTGTGACAAAAAAGAGGGCTTTGTGAGCAGTCGGTGAGAGAGACCGGGACAAGATTATCAGTCTTTGAGATAGGAGAGGGTGTGGGGAAAAATATTTTATGAACGAGACCTAAGAGAAATCTGTGGGGGGGCATGGATATTTGTGAGTGAGAAGGGAACATGAGTAAAAGCCTATGAGGGAGCACATGAGCAAACATTTTTCCATTTTATTGAATTTTACTGATTTACTTTATTTTGAAGACCTAGATTTCAATTACCAAACGTCTCCAACTACATATAATTTCCAATATCAATGTAACAATCATTTTACTGTTTTTATTACTCTACAATATTTTCTTAGTATCATAACATATAAAGTTTGGTTGTTCAAGAAATGTTTACAGCTGTTTAACTATTAATCACATGTCCTGGTTCAGGCACCGATCCTGATTCCTTCTCCTTGGGATAGTTCTCTTTTGTGCAAGTCCATACAAGATTACTGTGATAACCCGACAACCACCTGAGAACATCCAAAGCTTTTAATGGGTGACTTGGACACATATGTGCTGTCTGAGTATTCAGTTAGCATATCATTATCACATGAACTTCAGGAGTTTGTTTCACCATCTACTTCACTAAGCTAGCTAATCAACTCTTCAGCAAAATTCTTCTTATTTATCAACTATATTCTATAATTATGTATCCTGCTGCTTTTCACACTTGAAAACCACAAAAAGAGGAAAAATCCTCCAATATTCAAGAAAACAAACCAAAAACAGGCAGAGATGCTTACCTGTCTAAATGGGCCTCAATACAATTGCACTGACAGGGTGCAGCGGACCCAAGTAAAATGGCAACTGCACAGGTGCAATACCAAATGAAACAGCCAGCCTTCAATCAGGGATTGGCCGTGTGGCACACCAATGCACTAAAATATATACTCTGTATGTGGCATGTTCACACAAGGAATGCAGAGCATCTGGTTCTCAGCCTATTAATGACGCCCTATGGCGGGCTGCCCAGTGCTAACTATAATGCATCCTGTGTGAACAGAGGCCACAGTGTACAGAACCATTTGGGCCCAACTGCACCCCGAAAAAAATACAATGCGCAAAAAAAAAACATATCAATATATGTAAGGTATTGGTTCATATTCTGGCCATAATATGTAAGCTGATAACTTGCGCCAAGTGTCCTTACGTTTGCCAGTCCTACTCTAACATGAAAACCACAAAAAGAAGAAAAATCCTCCAATATTCAAGAAAACAAACCAAAAACAGGCAGAGATGCTTACCTGTCTAAATGGGCCTCAATACAATTGCACTGACAGGGTGCAGCGGACACACGTAAAATGGCAACTGCACAGGTGCAATACCAAATGAAACCGCCAGCCTTCAATCAGTGATTGGCCATGTGGCACACCAATGCATTATTAACTGCCTGCAGTTAACCATTTGTCTGCTTAAACCTTAATGAACTCATCTCTCTACATGCAGCGCCTGATGCAAATATAAAGAGTGAGGGTAATATGGGTACTCCTGCATGTAAGTATACTGACTTGGCACTTGTGGACACCGAACGAAGTGTGCCCTTGTGCAGAACAGCATATGGGCTCTTTGTAGTCCAATAACTCATCATAATATAAAATTCTCCCTGCTCTGGAGTTGAAAATAGGCTCCATTACCTTATGGTCCCCTGTGTAGCTGTGCAGGTTGCTCCAATAATACACCCCTTTAACCTGGTGCAATTTCTGTGAGGAAACCATGGCTGTCATTAAACATATAATGGGGGCTCTGCATATTCCTACTGTGGGGGAGGCATGACTGCGTATTCCAAAATGGGACCTCCGAGCTACCAGGCCTCTCTTACCACATTGATCCTTGTACCCCCCTGCCAGGACCAATTAATGCCCCCTGAAATAAAACGCAACAATTAATTTTTTTTTGGGGATAATTTTGGCCACAGCGGCCATTTTATTAAATAACCAACATAACAACCATTTATACATTTGTATAAAATCTTGAGGGGAGGGTTCTTGGAGCTAATAAATCTGGCACCTAATAGGCAAAGCCCAAAACCAACATGGAAAAAACCCCTTCTTTACCCTCAGCCGTAACCACCAGCTCGAGGGCACCATGTAACCCGTTTACCGGGCAAACCAACCCCAAAGCTCCCGAGGTCAAATCCCCGTCCAGAGCCAGTAAACCAGCCAGATCAGCCCCATGAAACCAACTCCAAGAACCCCGCCCCCCGCCAACCAGCCACTGTGACAAGAATGCAATAACGACCTTTACAAAAACAAATTCAGCACCTAAAATCCCCAACTATTCCCTCATTACACCAAAAAACAAGGGAGGGAGGGTGGGCTTCTCAGGTCAGATGCTCAAATAGTAATGGCCCCTTTCCCGCACTTTCCACGACCCGCCCCCACCCCCACTAGGCCACCCCTCTACTCCTCCCCATCCCCTGAACCAATCCCTTTTCCCTGCCTTATTATTTAAAAATTGCTCCCCTGCGTTCCCTTGGCAACGCAGTCATGGAGGGCTTTCGTTAACTCCGTTCCTCCAGCCCCCCCTCTTGACTGCGTATTCCAAAATGGGACCTCCGAGCTACCAGGCCTCTCTTACCACATTGATCCTTGTACCCCCCTGCCAGGACCAATTAATGCCCCCTGAAATAAAACGCAACAATTAATTTTTTTTTTTGGATAATTTTGGCCACAGCGGCCATTTTATTAAATAACCAACATTACAACCATTTATACATTTGTATGAAAACTTGAGGGGAGGGTTCTTGGAGCTAATAAATCTGGCACCTAATAGGCAAAGCCCAAAACCAACATGGAAAAAACCCCTTCTTTACCCTCAGCCGTAACCACCAGCTCGAGGGCACCATGTAACCCGTTTACCGGGCAAACCAACCCCAAAGCTCCCGAGGTCAAATCCCCGTCCAGAGCCAGTAAACCAGCCAGATCAGCCCCATGAAACCAACTCCAAGAACCCCGCCCCCCGCCAACCAGCCACTGTGACAAGAATGCAATAACGACCTTTACAAAAACAAATTCAGCACCTAAAATCCCCAACTATTCCCTCATTACACCAAAAAACAAGGGAGGGAGGGTGGGCTTCTCAGGTCAGATGCTCAAACAGTAATGGCCCCTTTCCCGCACTTTCCACGACCCGCCCCCACCCCCACTAGGCCACCCCTCTACTCCTCCCCATCCCCTGAACCAATCCCTTTTCCCTGCCTTATTATTTAAAAATTGCTCCCCTGCGTTCCCTTGGCAACGCAGTCATGGGGGGCTTTCGTTAACTCCGTTCCTCCAGCCCCCCCTCTTGACTGCGTATTCCAAAATGGGACCTCCGAGCTACCAGGCCTCTCTTACCACATTGATCCTTGTACCCCCCTGCCAGGACCAATTAATGCCCCCTGAAATAAAACGCAACAATTAATTTTTTTTTTTGGATAATTTTGGCCACAGCGGCCATTTTATTAAATAACCAACATTACAACCATTTATACATTTGTATGAAAACTTGAGGGGAGGGTTCTTGGAGCTAATAAATCTGGCACCTAATAGGCAAAGCCCAAAACCAACATGGAAAAAACCCCTTCTTTACCCTCAGCCGTAACCACCAGCTCGAGGGCACCATGTAACCCGTTTACCGGGCAAACCAACCCCAAAGCTCCCGAGGTCAAATCCCCGTCCAGAGCCAGTAAACCAGCCAGATCAGCCCCATGAAACCAACTCCAAGAACCCCGCCCCCCGCCAACCAGCCACTGTGACAAGAATGCAATAACGACCTTTACAAAAACAAATTCAGCACCTAAAATCCCCAACTATTCCCTCATTACACCAAAAAACAAGGGAGGGAGGGTGGGCTTCTCAGGTCAGATGCTCAAACAGTAATGGCCCCTTTCCCGCACTTTCCACGACCCGCCCCCACCCCCACTAGGCCACCCCTCTACTCCTCCCCATCCCCTGAACCAATCCCTTTTCCCTGCCTTATTATTTAAAAATTGCTCCCCTGCGTTCCCTTGGCAACGCAGTCATGGGGGGCTTTCGTTAACTCCGTTCCTCCAGCCCCCCCTCTTGACTGCGTATTCCAAAATGGGACCTCCGAGCTACCAGGCCTCTCTTACCACATTGATCCTTGTACCCCCCTGCCAGGACCAATTAATGCCCCCTGAAATAAAACGCAACAATTAATTTTTTTTTTTGGATAATTTTGGCCACAGCGGCCATTTTATTAAATAACCAACATTACAACCATTTATACATTTGTATGAAAACTTGAGGGGAGGGTTCTTGGAGCTAATAAATCTGGCACCTAATAGGCAAAGCCCAAAACCAACATGGAAAAAACCCCTTCTTTACCCTCAGCCGTAACCACCAGCTCGAGGGCACCATGTAACCCGTTTACCGGGCAAACCAACCCCAAAGCTCCCGAGGTCAAATCCCCGTCCAGAGCCAGTAAACCAGCCAGATCAGCCCCATGAAACCAACTCCAAGAACCCCGCCCCCCGCCAACCACGAGCAGCACTGACCACCTCAGGCTCGCGAGTGCCCCACCACCGCCATGGCCCTCTCCACCCCTTCTTGTATTGCCAACATCCACAAATCCAAACCGATATCGTTCAAATGAACGCCATCACTCCTCCAGTAATTTCCCACACCAGCTTCCAACTCAAAATGGCGAACCGCCATCCCCCCGTTACGAGAAACAAAACTCGCCACAGCCCTGTTTAGCTTCACCCGGGCCCTATTGATACCCCTCAAAGAGCGTGCTGCCCTCCACGTTTTCCTGGGCACAATGTCGGACCACACCGTAACCATCCCTGGAAAGGATACCCACAATCGCAAAAGATCATACCGTATATCTCGAGTTAGTTCTCTCACCGGCTTAGACCCCAAATCATTACCACCCAAATGTACAACAACAATATCCGGAGAACGATCCAAACTAACCGATCGGGAAAATTCGGTCAAAAACCCGCGCCACGACATGCCCCGAAAACCCAACCAACGGACCACCACCGCCTCCCTCTGAAATCCCAATTGCCTACCATCGTGTCTAACATTGGCACGAATCGCCACCCAATGCACGAAAGAATGTCCGAAAATCCACGCCAGAAGTGGGGTCCGTCCTGCAAAATACAATAATGATTAATACCCCCCCCTAAACAAATAACAAATCAATTACGCACATAAGATAAATAACGATTCGACGACCACCTACCAATACGCCGAATAACCTCCGGACCCAGCCCTAAACCAGCAGCCTCAGATGCTGCCCCAATTCGAAAGGAATGTGTCCCAAATAACGACGGATCCAGGCCCAAACTTGTCAACGCTTGTCTCAGAACTGCCGTAAACTGAAACCGCGATAAAAATTCGCCCTGACGGTGCCGCAAAAGTGGGCCCGACCTATCCGGCTCCAGACCCCAATAATCTTCCAAACACCTATGAGGGCACATCGCCCCCCCAATCACTTTTCCTAAAACCACACGCCTACCTTTCCCCAACTGATCAGTCTTTGACCGCCAAATCCAAAAAGCAACCCCACCTGACCAAAATTCAGTATCCTCCGCCAACAAACCCCCAGCTGTGAACCTGCTAGGGGAAACCAACTCCCCTATTCTCAAAGCCCCGAAAAAAGCTAGCGAAAAAGCCAGTCGAAACAAAACAGCCTCGTAATCAGAACTACATACCTCCCCCAAAGCTACCCCCAAACGCTCCAACATCCCGAAAGATATGGGCCGCCGAGTATCGCACGTTGAAAAACCCCTTCTAAAACCTTTTAATGCCTGCCGAATCAGAAAATTCTTAGTAACATCAACGGAACCCTGAAGCTTAA
Organism: Ranitomeya imitator; assembly: GCF_032444005.1. NCBI lineage: Eukaryota > Metazoa > Chordata > Amphibia > Anura > Dendrobatidae > Ranitomeya > Ranitomeya imitator. The sequence goes on from NC_091282.1 coordinate 987,723,490, forward strand.
AACCAAAAGCAACACCAGCTATAAATTTATTCAATTTTGATACGGACCAACCCCATTCCTCCGCTGAACCAATTAAAAGCAACAATGCCATCTCCCTATCACCATCCGATTCGACTGAACCCAACTGTTCCAACCACCCTTCCCACAAATGCCATGACGCCTCATAACCTGACCACGTCCTTCCCGACACTGACGACTGTATCAGCCGACCTCCTCGTCCGCAACAATCTGCCACAAATGAAAAGGGCATGTCGTTCCTGCATCTTCCGCTTCTGGAGCCAACTCCCGGAAACGCTCCCACTGCAAACGAGACAGAGCATCGGCTATAGAGTTTTGCACGCCAGGAACATGTACAGCTGAAATCCATGCATTCAACTCCAAGCACCGCAAAACTAACTCCCGAACCAATTTGATTACCGGAGGGGATGAAGAAGACAGACTATTGATCACCGACACTACACTCGAATTGTCGCAATGAAAACGTATCCGCCTATCCTGAAACGTACTGCCCCAAATGAACACCGAAACCACAATTGGAAACAGCTCCAACAACGCCAAATGTTTTGTAAACCCCGCTTCGCGCCACCAATCCGGCCATCCCCCAACGCTCCACCTTCCAGCACAATAAGCCCCGTATCCAACACTACCAGCCGCATCCGTAAAAATTTCGCAATCAAAATCGTTCAAATCCTCCTGTTGGATCAGGGACCTGCCATTATAGTTGTCCAAAAAACGCCTCCAAACCACCAAATCCTCTCTGTGCTCTTTTTTCAAGCGTACAAAATGATGCGCGGACCGCACTCCGGCCGTAGCTCTCGACAATCTCCTACAAAATATCCTGCCCATCGGCATAATCCGGCACGCAAAGTTTAACCGCCCCAACAGTGACTGAAGCTCTTTCAACGTAACCTTGCGCAGCTTCTCACATCTCATTACCTCTTGCCTTAAGGCTACCAACTTCTCCGAATCTATGAGAATTCCTAAAAAACTCAACACCGAAACAGGTCCCTCCGTTTTATCATGCGCTAAGGGCACCCCAAACTGACCTGCTACCCACTCCATCGTAGCCAACAAATTGCCACACAACAAAGAATCCGGGGGGCCAACGAACAAAAAATCGTCTAAGTAATGAATAACCGACGGAACCTGGGAAACATCCCGAACGACCCACTCCAGAAAAGTACTAAAGGCTTCAAACAGCGAGCAGGAAATTGAACAACCCATCGGCAAACACCTATCCAAGTAGAACCCCCCATTCCAAAAACATCCCAACAGCGGGATACTATCGGGGTGAACTGGAAGCAGACGAAAAGCCGATTCAACATCTGTCTTAGCCATTAACGCGCCTGTGCCATACCTACGCACCCATTGCACGGCCGTATCAAAAGAGGTATAAACCACAGAGCAGAGATCATCCGCTATCCCGTCATTAACTGACTGGCCCTTCGGATAAGACAAATGCTGAATAAGGCGAAACTTGTTGGGCTCTTTTTTAGGGACCACCCCAAGCGGCGAAACAACCACCCCCTCTACAGGTAAATCACTAAACGGCCCCGCCATGCGCCCCAACTCAACCTCCTTTGCCAATTTTGCCGTAACCACATCCGGCTGCAAGTTAGCCGACCTCAGGTTCTTCTTAGAAAAGGGGATAGCATGAGCCGGATGAGGAATTCTAAACCCCTCAGAAAACCCATCACACAGCAACCTAGCCTTTTCCCTATCCGGATACCTACTTAGATAAGGGGCCATCCTTAGAACCTTCACCGGTGTCACCCCCATGACCGCCTCCCACTCCTGGTTTACCCCTCGCTTTCTTAAAACACTTGGCCGCTCCATGTGAGGCCCCTCCGCAGTGGAAACAGGCATGCTTGAACTTGCATGTGCTGCCATATTTGCATTGGCCGTCATTGAACTGCCAACACGTCCCTGTTTTGTCCTTAACCCCTTGTGACCCCTGTCCTCCACTTCCCTGTCCCGACTGCTGACCGCTACTCCCTCCACCCCCATGAAAGGGCTGCCCAAACCTCGTCGGAGCCATTACCTTCAACCACAAACCTATATCTTTTTGTTCCCACTTTATCTCGGGTCTAATCGCCTTCCTTTGCCGAAACTGCTCGTCGTACCGTAACCACGCCTGGCCCCCATACGCCCTGTATGCTTCCCCTATCGCATCGACATAGCAGAACAAACCTGTACAGTTCTCCGGGAACTTTTCGCCTATAACTCCAGCCAAAATAAAAAACGCCTGTTGCCAATTCGCAAACGTCTGCGGTATCAATCGCCAACGCCTCTTCTCCTCCTCCTCCTTTTTGCTATCCTCTTTCTTACCCTTATCCAAATTAAACTTCTCCAGGGGCAACAGGGAAAAATCTCTACATATTCGTCCTTCCATATTTTCTCCTTAACCTCTTTCTTTAAATGAGCCCCCAACGGCCCCTCAAAACACACGTAAACCTCCCCCTTAGCTCTATCATCCAACTTGATTCTATCCCCTTTTTCCTTATCCGTCTGTACCGACACCGACACCCCCGCCGATGACGCCTGTTCCACCCCACTCGCCCTATCAGATCCGACTCCCCCTCCCGAACCCGTACCAGAAACCGGCAACCAAGCCCCTAACAAAGACAACCGCCCACTACCCCGGCCCTCCCCATCCAATCTCCTCAAAATCTGAGCCATACCCGCCAAAAGCTCTCTAACCCCCGGGACCCTCGCGGTGCTGGGCCCACCACTCCCCGCCAAATCGACCCCACCATACCAACTATCCCCGACCCGAGCACCACCATCCCACCCCGCAACAGAATCATTTTCATACTCACCAAGCTGCGCGGGTGCTGTGTCCCCGCCAGCCATGCGATCACCGAACTCCCTCGGGTCGCTCCTGGAACCGGAATCCTCCGCGCCGCTGTGTTGCTCCAGGCCCGCGCCCCTGGCCTCCACGTCACCAGGGGGGACCGGAGCAGGTGAGCTGGAACTTTCCCTGGACCTTCTGGGTGACCTGGACCTGGCCGCCACCAGCCCGACTCCGGACCTGTCTTCTTGCCGGGCTCTCCCACGAGCCCCGGCAGCAGCCGACGTTCTTCCACGTCGTGCTGGGCCAGGCTGCGGGGTTGAGGTGCGCCTGCCCGTCGCTCTGCCTCTTGCCGCGCCGCCTCTGCCAGGCACCCGGGGTGATCCAAACCCCGAGGTACCCGCCGCCACTCTGCTGCTGCTCTCTTGTCCCACCGCTCCCTGAGTCCTGCTCCTCGTCGCCGGTGATGTCGCCGGCGCCGCAGACACCGCCGCTGCCCGCCGGGTACCGCTCCTGCTGGGCGCCGCCATATTGGTGCCGCGAACCGGAAGTCCTCCGGGCACTTCCGGTGCGGCCTGCTCTCCTCCCTGGGCCTGTGCCGCCGCTGCTCCCGGCCGCCGTCCAGCGCCCGCAACGCCGGCCGGTGGATTCCTGCCGGAGGACGGGCCGGAGGGGGTAGGTGACCGCCGGCCCGAACGCTCCGCAGGGTCCCTGGAGGGGCTCCGTGGCCGGCGGTTGCCGCGCCCTCCGATCTCCGGCGACAGTCTCTCTTGGGGACGGGTCCTCCTGGATCTGGTCCCCTGGGCTCCCGGGCTGCCCAGCAACGACGCCAGCTGGTCCTCCAGCCAGCCTCCACGCCGCGATCTCGCCATCTCCCGCAGCTGTCCCATGATCGCGTCTACAGAGGCCATCCTGCACCCGGTCAGCTGTCACGTCTTCTCAGGTCAGATGCTCAAACAGTAATGGCCCCTTTCCCGCACTTTCCACGACCCGCCCCCACCCCCACTAGGCCACCCCTCTACTCCTCCCCATCCCCTGAACCAATCCCTTTTCCCTGCCTTATTATTTAAAAATTGCTCCCCTGCGTTCCCTTGGCAACGCAGTCATGGGGGGCTTTCGTTAACTCCGTTCCTCCAGCCCCCCTCTGGAGCTGGATGTCACTGTTCAGGGAGAGGAGGGTAACTTTGGATGTGACTCATGACATTCTCTTAGAAATGAATGTGGCTCTCTAAGAAAGGTTATGAATCACTAGCTTAGAGGATCACCCTCTGCAGGTGAGCCCATAACATTGTCAATCATTTTTCATGTAAATTTATTGATATGTTACATGAGTTGTAACTAGGCTTTCCTTAAAAAGGGCAAATATTTGGTTGTCTTTCCTAAGACTATATCTAAAAATCCTTGCCAAGACAAAATGAGGTTTTGACATTCTTTCTCTGGCATCCAGCATCTTGGACATATGTGAAGTCGGAGATAACCCCTATGCTCATTTATACTTCTGTAGAGTGATTTTTTTTTCTTCAATTAAGAACTAGAGCCTGGGTATATTTTCACCACCTGGTCCTGAGCATCCAGACACAAAATCCAGGCTATATTCTTCAAGACGCCTGTTTTCTAAAGTATGTGAGATGCTTTTCCCATGTGCATGAGAAACCTTCATCTGCTGACTTATGTGCATTTCTGTTTTACTTTTGTTTGTATGCAGCTCTATTTATAAAGCACATTGATTTTGCCTTCAAATGTATCACTTGCGTTTGCCAAGAATTTATTCCAACTCTGAGACCTGAAAAGCTCCCAGGATTTCTGCAGTCTATATTTGAAATTATTTGGCTTGATTTTACATCCATTACAAATATTTCTTCATATTTCTAAAATACTGGGTTCAGAATGTGGGAAAAAGGATAAGCAATTTAAATGCAAAAATGGTTTATGGTTTTTGGTTACAGATTCTGGGTATCAAAAACATTTACAGTTAAACATATTTTATCTTAAAATGAATAATTAGCACTTCATTTTATCTGATAATTTTCACAGACTAGAAAATCACATTTTCAGTGCCTTTCCTTGAGTCTATTAATAGGTTATCGAAAATGTTATGACAGTTATAATTTTCACTTAACCCCTTCATGACCCAGCCTATTTCGACCTTAAAGACCTTGCCGTTTTTTGCAATTGTGACCAGTGTCCCTTTATGAGGTAATAACTCAGGAACGCTTCAACGGATCCTAGCGGTTCTGAGTTTGTTTTTTTGTGACATATTGGGCTTCATGTTAGTGGTAAATATAGGTCAATAAATTCTGCGTTTATTTGTGATAAAAATGGAAATTTGGCGAAAATTTTGAAAATTTCGCAATTTTCACATTTTGAATTTTTATTCTGTTAAACCAGAGAGTTATGTGACACAAAATAGTTAATAAATAACATTTCCCACATGTATACTTTACAACAGCACAATTTTGGAAACAAAATTTTTTTTTGCTAGGAAGTTATAAGGGTTAAAATTTGACCAGCGATTTCTCATTTTTACAACGAAATTTACAAAACCATTTTTTTTAGGGACCACCTCACATTTGAAGTCAGTTTGAGGGGTCTATATGGCTGAAAATACCCAAAAGTGACACCATTCTAAAAACTGCACCCCTCAAGGTACTCAAAACCACATTCAAGAAGTTTATTAACCCTTCAGGTACTTCACAGCAGCAGAAGAAACATGGAAGGAAAAAATGAACATTTAACTTTTTAGTCACAAAAATTATCTTTTAGCAACAATTTTTTTATTTTCCCAATGGTAAAAGGAGAAACTGAACCACGAAAGTTGTTGTACAATTTGTTCTGAGTATGCTGATACCTCATATGTGGGGGTAAACCACTGTTTGGGCGCACGGCAGGGCTTGGAAGGGAAGGAGCGCCATTTGACTTTTTGAATGAAAAATTGGCTCCACTCTTTAGCGGACACCATGTCACGTTTGGAGAGCCCCCGTGTGCCTAAAAATTGGAGCTCCCCCACAATTGACCCCATTTTGGAAACTAGACCCCCCAAGGAACTTATCTAGATGCCTAGTGAGCACTTTAAACCCTCAGGTGCTTCACAAATTGATCTGTAAAAATGAAAAAGTACTTTTTTTTTCACAAAAAAATTATTTTTGCCTCAATTTTTTCATTTTCAGATGGGCAATAGGATAAAATGGATCCTAAAATTTGTTGGGCAATTTCTCCCGAGTACGCCGATACCTCATATGTGAGGGTAAACCACTGTTTGGGCACACGGCAGGGCTCCATTTGACTTTTTGAATGGAAAATTAGCTCCAATCCTTAGCGGACACCATGTCACGTTTGGAGAGCCCCTGTGTGCCTAATCATTGGAGATCCCCCACAAATGACCCAATTTTGGAAACTAGACCCCCAAAGGAACTAATCTAGATGTGTGGTGAGGACTTTGAACCCCCAAGTGCTTCACAGAAGTTTATAACGCAGAGCCATGAAAATTTAAAAAAAAATTATTTTCTCAAAAATGATCTTTTAGCCTGCAATTTTTTATTTTCCCAAGGGAAACAGGAGAAATTTGACCCCAAAAGTTGTTGTCCAGTTTCTCCTGAGTACGCTGATACCCCATGTGTGGGGGTAAACCACTGTTTGGGCACACGTCGGGGGCTCAGAAGGGAAGTAGTGACTTTTGAAATGCAGACTTTAATGGAATGGTCTGCGGGCGTCACGTTGCGTTTGCAGAGCCCCTGGTGTGCCTAAACAGTAGAAACCCCCCACAAGTGACCGCATTTTAGAAACTAGACCCCCCAAGGAACTTATCTAGATATGTGGTGAGCACTTTGAACCCCCAAGTGCTTCACAGACGTTTACAACGCAGAGCCGTGAAAATAAAAAATCATTTTTCTTTCCTCAAAAATGATGTTTTAGCAAGCAATTTTTTTATTTTCACAAGGGTAACAGGAAAAATTGGACCCCAGAAATTGTTGCGCAGTATGTCCTGAGTACGCTGGTACCCCATATGTGGGGGTAAACCACTGTTTGGGCGCACATGGGGGCTTGGAAGTGAGGGAGCACCATTTGACTTTTTGAATACAAGATTGGCTGGAATCAATGGTGGCGCCATGTTGCGTTTGGAGACCCCTGATGTGCCTAAACAGTGGAAACCCCTCAATTCTACCTCCAACACTAACCCCAACACACCCCTAACTCTAATCCCAACTGTAGCCATAACCCTAATCACAACCCTAACCACAACACACCCCTAACCCTAATCACAACCCTAATTCCAACCCTAACCCTAAGGCTATGTGCCCACGTTGCGGATTCGTGTGAGATTTTTCAGCATCATTTTTGAAAAATCCGCGGGTAAAAGGCACTGCGTTTTACCTGCGGATTTTCCGCGGATTTCCAGCGTTTTTTGTGCGGATTTCACCTGTGGATTCCTATTGAGGAACAGGTGTAAAACGCTGCGGAATCCGCACAAAGAATTGACATGCTGCGGAAAATACAACGCAGCGTTTCCGCGCGGTATTTTCCGCACCATGGGCACAGCGGATTTGGTTTTCCATAGGTTTACATGGTACTGTAAACCTGATGGAACACTGCTGCGAATCCACAGCGGTTTCCCATGAGTTTACAGTTAAATGTAAACCTATGGGAAACAAAAATCGCTGTACACATGCTGCAGAAAAACTGCACGGAAACGCAGGGGTTTACATTCTGCAGCATGTCACTTCTTTCTGCAGATTCCGCAGCGGTTTTACAACTGCTCCAATAGAAAATCGCAGTTGTAAAACCGCAGTGAAATGCGCAGAAAAACCGCGGTAAATCCGCCATAAATCCACAGCGGTTTAGCACTGCGGATTTATCAAATCCGCAGCGGAAAAATCCGCAGAGGAACAGAATACGTGTGCACATACCGAAACCCTAACCCTAACCCTAGCCCTAACCATAACCCTAACCCTAACCCTAACCCTAGCCCTAGCCCACACCCTAACCCTAGCCCTAGCCCTAGCCCTAACCCTAGCCCTAGCCCTAGCCCTAACCCTAACCCTATTCTAACCTTAGTGGAAAAAAAAAATCTTTATTTTTTATTGTCCCTACCTATAGGGGTGACAAGGGGGGGGGGGTCATTTATTATTTTTTTTATTTTGATCACTGTGATAGATTATATCTCAGTGATCAAAATGCACTTTGGAACGAATCTGCCGGCCAGCAGATTCGGCGGGCGCACTGCGCATGCGCCCGCCATTTTGGAAGATGGCGGCGCCCAGGGAGAAGACGGACGGACCCCGGGAGGATCGGTAAGTATGATGGGGTGAGGGAGGAGCACGGGGGGGATTCGGAGCATGGGGGGGAGATCGGAGCGCGGGGGGGTGGAACGGAGCACGGGGGGAGGTGGAACGGAGCACGGGGGGGTGGATCGGAGCATGGGGGGGGTGGATCGGAGCGCGGGGGGGTGGATCGGAGTGCAGGGGGGTTGGATCGGAGCACAAGGGGGTGATTGGAGCACGGGGGGAGCGGACAAGAGCACGGGGGGAGCGGAGCACAGGACGGAGCGGTGCATAGGACTGATTGGAGGACTGGGGGGGGCGATCGGTGGGGTGGGGTGGGGGCACATCAGTGTTTCCAGCCATGGCCGATGATATTGCAGCATCGGCCATGGCTGGATTGTAATATTTCACTAGTTTTAATAGGTGAAATATTACAAATCGCTCTGATTGGCAGTTTCACTTTCAACAGCCAATCAGAGTGATCGTAGCCACGGGGGGGGTGAAGCCACCCCCCCAGGGCTAAACTACCACTCCCCCTGTCCCTGCAGATCGGGTGAAATAGGAGTTAACCCTTTCACCCGATCTGCAGGGACGCGATCTTTCCATGACGCCACATAGGCGTCATGGGTCGGATTGGCACCGACTTTCATGACGCCTATGTGAAGTCATGGGTCGGGAAGGGGTTAAGCTGTATATACTTAGTTACAATAGGAACCCTAGGAAGAACATTGATTGGATAACCCTTGAATATCTGTTTGTGGGATCCGACTTTTACAAACCTAATGATAACAAATTAGTGGTATTGACTAGGGTTGAGCGAAATGGATCGGACAAATTCAAAAATCGCCGACTTTCGGCAAAGTCGGGTTTCATGAAACTCAACCCGATCCTAGTGTGGGATCAGCCATGAGGTCGGCGATCTTCACGCCAAAGTCGCGTTTCGTATGACGCTTTCAACACCATTTTTCAGCCAATGAAGGAGGACGCAGAGTGTGGGCAGCGTGATGGACATAGGTCTCGGTCCCCACCATTTTAGAGAAGGGAATGACAGTGATTGGCTTGCTTTCTGCGGCGTCACAGGGGCTATAAAGGGGCATGCACGCCAACCGCCATTTTACTTCTGCCGATCGTAGCATAGGGAGAGGTTGCTGCCGCTTCCTCAGAAGAAGGGATATAGTTAGGGAGGGAAGATTAAGCCCCGAAACTGCTTGTGCTGTAGCGATTTCCACTGTCCAACACCACCATTTGTTTGCAAGTGGAGGCTATATTTTTGTGCATCAGATCTGTAGCTTATTAGGCTGCCTTATAAGGCTCCCTGATAGCTGCATTGCTGTTTGCACGCTGCTGTGCAAACCAACTGCTTTTTGAAAAGCAAAAATCCTGTTGTTTCTTTCTGCACAGTTGTCTTGTTTATTTGTCCACACTTTTGTGTGCAGCAGTCCTTTTTATTGCTGCCATACTTTTCCTAAGATCATTGTAGGGAGATTGAAATTGTACTACAGCCCTTGTATTTTTTCATATATCTTCCAGCCACTTTCTGCCACTGCATCGATTCAAAGTGGCAGGAGACAGCATTTGTCCAGTATGGTTACGAACTACTTTTCCTCCCTTATCGATGTTCTCCCTCACAGGTCATTCCCCTTTGATTACTGGGCATCTAAAATAGACACCTGGCCTGAATTGGCAGAAGATGCATTACAGGAGCAATTTTGAACTGCTTTTAGCTTAATTTTGTATTTGGGCCTACTAACCGTGTCTGCGCCACTCATTACAGTTGTCCTCCACTGAACAAAGCAAGTCCTGTTACCCCTTGCACTCTACACAGCCTGAATCTGACCCTGCTGAAAGTCAGGTTCCCCTTCCCGCATACTATACTACCTTACACGGGTACAAAGAGGAAGGTGCAGATGAAAGTGGAGGTTCCTTCATCAGGTGGGGGGGCATACTCGTTGGCGACGTCACTGGCACAGGGCCCCTCATAGTACGCAAAAGTGTCTCTGGCAGTGGGAGGCGCTACCCGCCGTCAAACACACCGCCGTAAAATGAGGGGCCCTGTGCCAGTGCAAAGTCCAACGAGTGGGTCCCCCTGCTTGCTCAGGATCACAGCACTTGCAAAGTTGAAATACTGGGCCCATGAAAATCTTGAGCCAGCCCTACCCCCCCACAACTTTAGCCAAATGACCCCCTGTTTTCAATGCCTAACTATTATTATAAAGTAAATTAAGATTGACAAGCTTAAGAAATAAGAATTTATGTTTTTGGCATTAAAATGGGCACTGTAGGTGTTTTCCTGTCCTCCACTCACTGCCGACTTTGATTCCCCATTGACTTGCATTGGGTTTCGTGTTTCGGTCGGCCCCCGACTTTTCGCAATAATTGGCCGAGTTCACCCGACCCGACTTTTGACAAAGTCGGGTTTCGCGAAACCAGACTCGATCCTAAAAAAGTGAAAGTCGCTCAACTCTAGTATTGACTAGTCACCAGAAATGTGACATAAGTAGTGATGGGCGAGCACTAAAATGCTCGGGTGCTCGTTGGTCGGGACGAGCAAATTAGAATACTTGGGTACTTGGCCAGAACAACGAGCCCCATGTACCCAAGGGTCCTTTTAAGGTCTAAAAACATTTGAAAATGATAGAAACACTGCTCAAATGACACAGGGACATCCTGGGGATCGCCCCTTGAAGCATTCCTGACTCCTAGTTCACAGCCTTAATTTTTTTTTCCGAGATTCATGCCATTTTTCCCGGAGACACAAAAAACACATGAAAACGAAACCAAAACGGGGTTTGCTTGGAAATATGTCAAGGTACATCCTTAGCAGGTTAATGACTTGCCTATAAGGCCAAAAATTTAACCCCAGACCGAAAATTTCCTCTCCCACTTAGGCTTAGTTCAGACGCTGCGTTTTTGAAGCGATTTTCAAATTTAACATTGCTTTCAACCGCTACAAATGCATTCACTGGGAAATGTCATTGTAACATTTAACAACCCTAGCTGGCCATGTGCTGTGTGACACAGAAGCAGACCCATCTTGTTTCATTTATGAAGGAGGGACTCTTAAAGTCGCAAAGCCTATTTTTACTAGTGCATCAGCCGGCATTAATCTTCTTAAAGGGCCATTATGAAACAGTGGGTCTCCTAAGCTGTTGTAGCCTATGCTGTGAGTGGATGGGCTGCCAAGAATTACGACGCACCACAATACCCTTTTCGTAAGATGTCCAGAAGGGCCTCCTGAAAAAATGTTGCATTGAATGCAAGGCCTGCCCTGCTACCAATTCATATGCCCCCCCTTAAGCCTTGGAACCCATATACTGGATGGGCCCATGAAAATCCACTTCACAATATGCATTTTGTTCTCCCATACTCCTTGGTTTAACACATTGGCAGGAAGGCCAGCCCTGCTGCATAGTCAGTCATATGCACCCCATTAGGCCTTTGGACCCACATAGTGGATGTGCCCATGAAAATCCACTTCACAATATGCATTTTGTGCTCCCGTACATACATATTGGCAGGAAGGCCAGCCCTGCTGCATAGTCAGTCACATGCTTCCCATTAGGCCTTGGAACCCACATACTGGATGGGCCCAGGAGAATCCACTTCACAATATGTATTTTGTACTCCCGTACTCCTTGGTTTTATACATTGGCAGGAAGGCCAGCCCTGCTGCATAGTCATATGCATCCCATTAGTCCTTGGAACCCACATACTGGATGTGCCCATGAAAATCCACTTCACAATATGCATTTTGTACTCCCGTACTCCTTGGTTTAACACATTGGCAGGAAGGCCAGCCCTGATGCATATTCAGCCATATGCACCCCATTAGGCCTTGGAACCCACATACTTGATGGGCCCAGGAAAATTTTACTTGTATTTTTTAATGGTATGATGGTTCCCTCTTTGCACAATTATTTACAGGAGAATTTGGCAATTTTATTTGACATGTTTTTAACACTAAGGTTCAGATACGGCTTTAAAAAGGCAAATACTTGCAATACAAGGCAATTTTATTGCAAACTACAAAATTCAAGGAATAGTATGATTGAATAGTGTTAGTGCGTACACTTTTGTATGTGTTAACATACACAGGTTAATAAGTACATATAAGGATTAAATACATATAGTGATTACATATATATGAGGATTAACTACATACAGTATACTTAGATCATCACCAAAAGACTTTTAAACATCATCCATCTGGAATATCAGAGAAGCAACACCAAGACAGAGAACCCCTGGGAGATTACCTACACTGCATGGGCGTCCCCAATTATGCAGGTATCAGCACACTGTACATGTACAGGTACCCCAGTTTAGCATCTGTCTTAGTCATGTTTCTCTAGTCTTATATAGTGAATAACCCTATGTAGTAACTCTAGTTTCACCCACACCTTCAAGTAGCCACTTTTCAAGGTTGGATGAAACTGAGATATCATGGAGTGATCAGACGAGGGACCATAAACCCCTAGAATATAAAAGCCACATGGATTTAGATCAAACCGCCACCATCATAGTTTCGGTAAACCTTAATGTTTTACAATGACAAACAGCAAACATATAGAGGCTTAGAACTTTTTGTGAAGTGAATAAACAAACATTTATCAAGATTCTGTCACTATGAGAATTGTCTGTCACATCTGTAATGTTTTACAAGAAATGCAGCTATGTGATTGTCTGAATGCATTCGGTATACATACAGTATTTCAATCTTGTTTTCAAATCGCCATTTGTATATTCTCCATTTGTACATTTGAGGCAGACAAAGTTAAGGCTTGCAAGGAGAGAAGCAAATATAGTGGACAAAGCTATATTTTAAAATGAACTACTGAAGCAAAGTAACAGCATTGCTTTAGTAAATTTATATGAAGTATTGTGTATTGTGTCCAATGTTAGCAACCAGGCAACACAAAAAGGAGCTTTTCAAGTGAGCTCTTTAAGGTACACAAATGTTATAAAGTGTTTTCCAACAAGGATGTGGTTTCACCAATGAGGGGTACCTTCATTAAAAATAGACTGGTGCCATCACAGCCCCCCTTGACCAAACTTCACAGGCCTATAACCGTACAAAGCACGTTCACCCTGGTGATCTAGTGGCAGTTACTCAAGTGACATTGCAGGAGACAGAGTTAAAAATTAGGTCAATGTAGTGGTGTGGGTCTCTGAGACATTTGATGCAGTGCATGATCTGCCAAACAATTCCCCAATGGGGGGTACCTTTTTTAAAAATACACTAGTGCCATGGCATGCCCCTAGCCCAAACTTCAAAGGCCTATAACAGTACTGAGCACGTTCACTCTGGTGATCTAGTGGCAGGTACACTTTAGATTGCAGGAGACCGAGTTAAGAAGTCGGCCCAATGGAATGTCATGCCCATTCCCCAATGTGGGTTCCATTTTAAAAAAAATAAGAGTCCCACTACAGCCCCCTTGGCCAAAATGCACCGTACAGAGCACGTTCACCTTGTGATCTAGTGGCAGGTCCAGGACAGATTGCAGGAGACCGAGTTAAGAAGTAGGCCCAAGGAAATGTCATGCGCAATTGCCCAATGTCTTGTCCTTTTTAAAAAAAATAAGATTGCCATCACAGCACCCTTGGCCAAAATGCACGGTACAGACCACGTTCACACTGGTGATATAGTGGTACTGGATGAGGAGGATGAGTATAAGGAGGAGGAGGATAAAGACAAACAGACCAAATCTGGAAGTGTATACCCATGTGTGGTTGTGAAGAGGTGCATGAGAATACACCTCCCCAAAAGAGAGAATGTATTTGAGGCTATGTTTCGCTGTTTTCACTTGGTGGTGTATAGAAGTCTTTCCCAATCCAGGCCTTGTTCATTTTGATAAGAGTCAGCCTGTCAGCATTTTCAGTTGACAGGCGGATGCGCTTATCTGTTATAATTCCACCAGCGGCACTAAAAAGCCTCTCTGACAGAACGCTAGCAGCAGTGCAGGCCAGGACCTCCAAGGTGTAGCGAGCCAGTCCATGCCACATATCCAGCTTGGATATCCAATAATTAAAAGGCACAGAGGAATCACATAGGATGTTTGTATGATCTGCAAGGCACTCCCTCACCATCTTCACAAACATTGCATTTTTTGTGACAGCACCCCTTGCCTCTGTGCCACCACGATGGGAGGGTCTGAGAAAACTGTCCCAGAACTTGGCCATTGATCCCCTGCCTGATCTGGATTGTACTTCTGTCACTCTCGCTTGGAGTCCTTGGTTGTACAAAAAACTCTGATGTCTGCTGCCAGTGTTCTCACATGGGAATTTCTAAGTAATTCCGCTACAAGGGCCCTGTGGTACTGCAACATTTTAGTACACCTCTCTGCCTCAGGCAGAAGAGATTAAAAGTTCTCCTTTTAGCATAGGTCTAGAAGTATCACCAACCAGTAATGAGTGTAACCCAAAATTTTGATAATTCGAGGGTCACATCAAATGCAGCGCACCATAAAGTCAGCCATGCGTGACAGACTGCTAACAGGCAAGACTTTTGTGTCCTCACCAACAGGACGACTGACCACGCTGTCCTCCTCCTCCTCATCCTCCTCCTCCCTGTCCTCAGGCCATCCCCGCTGAACAGAAGCTAATACAGATGTGTTTGTAGTACCGTCTGTAGCGCATGAAAGTAGCTCCTGTTCTTCCTCCTCCTCATGTTGTGGTGCCGGCTCCCTCCTCTACGCTCTGAGGGTGACTACGTCCAGTCCTGAATTCGTCTGGGTCAAGAAAAACAACCCTGACCCCTGGAGCAAGAAGAGCCCCAACTACCAGTACAAGTTTTACAATGAAACAATCGACTACAAGAACTTAAAGAAGGAAGGTCCTGACTTCTAAGTCCCCCGCTCTTGTGCAGAAGCCACCAACATTCAGTCCAGGAATGTCCATTCCTCCTCCTCATTGCCTACCAATCCACGTTGAGAAGACATGAAGCTGGGCTGAGTGTAATCCCCCAGTATGTTTCCTTGCTCCATGTCCTTGTGCACCACCTGCAATGCATCCTCTTTGATTGTGAGCAGAGAGTTTGTAAGAATGCTGAGAAGCGGGATGATGATGCTAATTATGGCGTCATCGCCACTCACCATCTTGGTACAGTCCTCAAAGTTTTGGAGGATGTTACATATGTCTGACATCCTTGTACACTCCTGAGATCTTATGTGTGGAGTCTGACCTGAAATTTGACAGCCTTGTTGATGTTGGTAGTCAACAACGGCCCTCCTCTGCTCACAAATCCTTTCCAACATATGCAGCGTAGAGTTCCAGCGCATGGGGATATCACACAACAGTCAGTGAGCTGGAAGATGAAACCACTGCTGAAGCACGGCAAGGGCAGCTGAAGCTGTAGCTGGCTTTATGAAATTGGCAGGCAGATGGTGTACTTTCACTAGCAGATCCAGCAGCTCTGGGTAGCTTTTCAGAAAACATTGAACCACGAGGTTAAGCACATGGGCCAAGCAAGGTACGTGTGTGAGCTCACCTTACCTCAGAGCTGCCACAAGGTTATGGCCATTCTCACACATGACCATGCCTGTCTGTAGGTTCAGCGGTGTCATCCAAACATCTGACTGCTCTTTCAACGCTGTCCACAACTCTTCTGCATTGTGCGGTTTGTCACCTATGCAGATTAGCTTCAGCTCAGCCTGTTGCCGCTTGGCTGAGGCAGTGCTGCAGTGCTTCCAGCTTCTGACTGATGTGTTGATTTCAGACATGGAGGATGAAGAGGTGGAGGAGGAGGTGCAGGAGCTATAGACTGTGGGGGCAACCCTGATTGACATAGGGCCAGCAATCCTTGGCGTGAGGAGGATGTGTTCCATCCCAAGGTCCGACTGGGTCCCGGCTTCCACTATGTTAACCCAGTGTGCCATCATTGAGATGTACCGTTCCTGCTGACAAGCACTTGTCCACGTGTCCATGGTTAGGTGGACTTTCTCTATAACAGCATTGTTGAGGACACAGGTAATGTTGTGGGACAACATGCTGGTGTAATGCCGGTACAGCACACTGGGAGAAATAGTGGCGAATGGGGACCGTGTAACTTGGGACGGACACTGCTATCAGGTTGTGGAAAGCTTCCTTCTTAACAAGCCTAAAAGGCAGCATTTCTAGCGCAAGCAGAAGAGAAATATTAGAATTGAAGACTGCGGCCTGAGGGGCGTTGGCTTGGTATTTCCACTTGAGTTCCAAAGACTGGATAATAGACTACTGAACGCTGTGCTGGGACAAAGACATGGACGCGCTTGCTGATGGTGCTGCTTGACTGTGGGCCACAACCGGTGCAGGGCTAGAGTCATCTTCACATGCACGGTGTACTGGGGATGGGCTTGTACGCAAAACAGTGGAAGAAGCAGTGGTGTGACCAGCAGGCAGTGGTACTGGAGCCTGGGGTTTGGCCCACAAAGTCGGGTGCTTTGCTTGCATGTGCCTGATCATGCTGGTAGTGGTCAGTCTGGTTGTTTTGCTACCCCTGCTGATGCGGGCATGGCAGGTGCTGCAAATGGCCTGTTTGGGGTTATTGGCAGAGTCTTTAAAAAATAGCCAGACTTGGGAAGATCTCACAGGTGGAATGGCAGCTTCACTCATGTTGGTGTTACGGGGAATGGATGCACGCCTTCTGTCTGTGGCCACCACACTGCTGCTTCCTGCCTTTTGGGGGATATACCTCCTCCATTTGTGCTGTTGCCTTGCTATGCATGTCCTCCTGCCAGGTTGGGTCAGTTACTATGTCATCCACCACCTCGTCTTCCACATCCGCACCCTGCTCCTCCTCCTGACTTTCTGGCAATTGTGTCTCATCATCGTCCACCTCTTGTAACACTTTCCCACCAAAGCTTTGGGCATATGTACATGCAATCTCATCTTTCCCCACTTCAAGTTGACCGGCAGAGATTTCTGAATCTTGAAATATAAAACTGAACAGCTCTTCAGAGTATCCTAGCGTGGGATCAGTTGTCTCAGGGCACTCGGCATGGTGGGAGGAAGGAGGATCAGGGTGAGGAATATCCTGACCACACTCACGGCTACTCAGACTTGACCATGTGGAAGACAAGGTGGTGGTGGTGGTGGCTAAGTGACTGAAAGCATTATCTGCTATCCAACCAACAACCGTTTCACACTGCTCTGTCTTCAATAGTGGTGTGCTTCTGTCCCCCAGAAACTTGAACAGGAAGGTCGAGCGAGAAGATGTGGGTCTTTGCTGTTGCCCACTTTCACCTTGCCCACGGCCTCATCCTCTGGATGCAACATCAGCATCACGTCCACTTCCTCGTCCCTTGCCCCTTGCCTTAACCATTTTAAATGGACTACTGCACTTTTTCAAATGTTCAACACAAATGTCTTTATTACTAGCGAAATAGTATGTGATCAGTATGCCTGCAAATCTACGATTTTTCAAACCCAAACACCAGGCAGGCTCCAGCCTGACCTAAAAGACTGTATTCATTTTTTTATGTTAATTTATGATAAATTGCACTGTATAGAATTGGAGTATCACACAGTTAAAAAATAAGTACATCGGCCTCCAATGCCAAAACTTAGAGCACAGAGATATATGACGGCTGTAACGGAAATACTACACTGGCAAATCTGTGGGCCTTTCAAATTTTTTTAGGCAGAATAGCGCTGTATAGAATTTGAGTATCACACAGCCAAAAAATAAGTACACTGGCCTCCAATGCCAAAACTTGGAGCAGAGATATATGACGGCTGTAACGGAAATACCACACTGGCAAATCTGTGGCCTCTCAATTTTTTTGGATGCTAAATAGCGCTGAATAGAATTTGAGTATCACACAGCCAAAAAATAAATACACCCGCCTCCAATGCCCAAACTTAGAGCACAGAAATATATGATGGCTGTAACGGAAATACCACACTGGCAAATCTGTGGCCTTTTAAATTTTTTAGGCTGAATAATGCTGTATAGAATTTGAGTATCACACAGCCACAAAATAGTTACACCTGCCTCCAATGACCTAACTTGGAGCACAGAGATATATGACAGTTGACGGCTGTAACGGAAATACTACACTGGCAAATCTGTGGCCTTTAAAAAAAATTTTAGGCTGAATAGCGCTGTATAGAATGTGAGTATCACACAGCCAAAAAATAAGTACACCGGCCTCCAATGCCAAAACTTGGAGCAGAGATATATGACCACTGTAACAGAAATACCACACTGGCAAATCTGTGGCCGTTCAATTTTTTTTAGGCAAAATAATGCTGTATAGAATTTGAGTATCATACAGACAAAAAAATAAATACATCAGCCTCCAATGACCAAACTTGGAGCACGCAGATAAATGAGGCCTTTTTCGGTTTAAAACACCCCAAAAAAAGGGGGGCACAAGGGCAGCACACACAACTATGCTACGTATGCCTGACAAACCATAACTTTTCAACAGGCATCAGTCTGACAGAACAGACTGTATATTTTTTTTGGGGGGGGGATTTTTTTTGGGGAAAAAAAAGGTATATAGACAGTAAATAAGCTGCAGCAGCAGTCAGTTATGGAGCTTTGGGAAGGATGCAGTGGGACCAATGGATGCACATACAATGCCTGCAGGCCTTGCACTGATGTGGATACGCTGTGCCCTGCCAACCTAGCGCTGCAATATCGGGACCCACGAATTAGCCCTAAAAAGGACTTTTGGTTTCTGAGGAGTTGTGGATGTAAGAGTTGCAGACCTACTCTAACTCTAAAACCACGATTCTGACCCTATCTCGGCAGCAGCTCTCCCTACTCTCGCTGAAACAGGAACAGAATGCGGCGAGCAGAGTGGCGCCTGGTCTCTTATACTCGGGATGATGCTGTATGGCCCAGCCAATCACTGCAAGACCACAACAAAGATGCTGTGGCGTTTCATGGCCTGGCAGACAATCCCTGCACTGTGAATGGGTCTCTACAGTAACGAGTAGTGGCGAGCACGTTCGCTCATCACTAGACATAAGTTATAGGGGCTATGGTGCAATTCTGATAGATAAGTATGATGTGCTATCAAGGAATCACGTGAAAACTCCTGTAAGTCTATGTGTCATACTCACTAAGCTCTAAAATGTTCGTCTAATAAAATTTGAGGGGTGTGGTTTATAAAATGTGCATAACTTATTTAAGACTAAGGGTACCGTCACACTATAACATTTCGATCGCTACGACGGTATGATTCGTGACGTTCCAGCGATATCGTTACGATATCGCTGTGTCTGACACGCAGCAGCGATCAGGGATCCTGCTGAGAATCGTACGTCGTAGCAGATCGTTTAGAACTTTCTTTCATCGCTGGATCTCCCGCTGTCATTGCTAGATCGGTGTGTGTGACACCGATCTAGCGATCTAGCGATGCGATCTAGCGATGCGTTCGCTTGTAACCAGGGTAAACATCGGGTAACTAAGCGCAGGACTGCGCTTAGTTACCCGATGTTTACCCTGGTTACAAGCGTTAAACTAAAAAAAAACAAACAGCACATACTTACATTCTGGTGTCCGTCAGGTCCCTTGCCGTCTGCTTCCCGCACTGTGACTGCCGGCCGTAAAGTGAAAGCAGAGCACAGCGGCTGTGCTTTCACTTTCACTTTACGGCCGGCAGTCACTGAGTGCGGGAAGCAGACTGCAAGGGACCTGACAGACACCAGAATGTAAGTATGTGCTGTTTGTTTTTTTTTTGTTTAACGCTTGTAACCAGGGTAAACATCGGGTAACTAAGCGCGGTCCTGCGCTTAGTTACCCGATGTTTACCCTGGTTACCCAGGGACCTCGGCATCGTTGGTCGCTGGAGAGCTGTCTGTGTGACAGCTCTTCAGCGACCACACTACGATTTACCTACGATCACGGCCAGGTCATATCGCTGGTCGTGATCGTAGGTAAATCGTATAGTGTGACGGTACCCTAAGTGTTTTGTTTTATTAGACAATTAAAGGAGTACAGTTAAAACAAATTATCACCTACCCTGATGATCAATAGAGTATCCTACCACTGAGAACCACCGTGATTGGCAGTTTAGGAAATTTTTATCCTAGAAGGTTGAACTTTTATCCCTGTTACAAAGGAGTGTGGCAGGTCAGATGCCTGACCCCTAACTCCATTCATTATATTTGGGACTGCCTAAAAATGTCTTCCACAGCTCTCAACAGCCCCACAAGTAATGAATAGAGAGAAGGTTAAACTTTCACACTGCCACCACAGTCTGTAGGTGATAAAAGATCCCTGTGCTGCTGATCGGTGCAGGTCTGAGAGGATAAATCCCCATTAATCAATACTGATCAAAAAGTTGATAATTATCTTGTGGATGGTTGATAACTTGTTTTACCTGGACAACCCCTTTAAAGCAAGTGATTAGTGATGGGTGAACCCAAACAGTAAAGTCCGGGGTCTGTACTGAACACCTAGTGTCTGTGCATGGACCACGAACGTGGACTTCTCAAGGAAGTTTGTGTTACGGTTTAAGTTCGGCAGCCTAAACATTTGCTGTTTCTCATTCTATCATCTGTGTGACAGCACGAGAAACACCACTAATCTGATCTGCTGTAAGTATGTTACTGCTGGTCAGAGCTCTGCGGTTCCCACACTGTCAGGTGACAGCACATGAGCCAGCAACTCTTATCGGCACTAAAAGGTTACCGCTGGTCGCAGGTGTTGGCTGATGAGAGTACTACTCTCGTCATCCTACACCTACTCTTGCTGATGGTAGCAAGAGCAGGTCGAGACTGATGAGTGTATTTATCAGCTGACACCTGTGTTATAAATAAATACACTTAAAAAATGATGTGGGGTCTCTTCTATTCTTTTATAACCAGCACAGGCAAAACTGACAGCTGTGGACTGCAGCCCTCAGCTGTCAGCTTTATATTGGTTGGTTATCAAAAATAGAGGGTGTGGAGACACTGGGGTCAGTGGGTGCTCTCATCTGCTGGCCCGCTGTCTTTAGAAAGACTGTATGGACCAGGATTCGTACCACTGAACACCCGCTCTCTCTCCCCATGGGCAAAACACTACTCAGACAACATAGGGTGAGGGTAAAATAGTGTGGCAATAATTTATTGAACCAACAGAACACAATTTGCATACAGAACAATCCCAGCAAATACCCAAGATGGTCCATAATACAGTCTCACCCTTCCACTGACTCACCTGGATTAGAGCTCTTTCCAGTGCCGCATACCCTCACCAGTGGCTTCCTGCTTTTGGCGGGCCCTACAGCGAGTAGGTAACAACAAGCTAATGAAGCTAATCAAGAGTAATGTGACCAGGTGACCTGATTGTCCCAACCTGGATTCTTTAAGAAGTCTTTGTTGTTTTAGTGATGGTCAATGAAGCAATCCTGTGTTCTTCCAGCCAGGGTCATAGTCCCCTAAGCTGAGATCCTGAAGAGTCACATGGACTAGAAGAACAAGTCCCTTTACTGTATATAGTTCACAACTGGCCCTCAAGCAACATCTAGAGGTCAGAGAGAGATGTGAATAAGCCAACCTGCATTGTTTGATTATGTAATCTATTTGCATAGTTTTTCCTCCTCAATTTTGGAATACCAACTAACTGTCTAGCATGGATAATGTATGTAATCAACATATCAGCAAACATCATTGTTTAGTGGCCATGCATTACTGTTTTGCAAAGATAACAGAAAATAAACTGTAGGAGATAATATTAGAGGTAAATATTCATCCTACAAGAAGAGTCAATACTTCAGTCAACAGTTTAAGATTCTGGGCCTACACAATTTACGTCTGGCATAATTAAGAAGAATTGCTATGTCGTCACAGATGGGTCCCTACGCCATATTTATAATTATTTAAATAATTTAAAAAAATGGCGTTGGGACCTCCACATTTTTGATAACCAGTCAAACTTAACCCCTTTACCCCCAAGGGTGGTTTGCACG
This sequence comes from Ranitomeya imitator, assembly GCF_032444005.1. Lineage (NCBI taxonomy): Eukaryota > Metazoa > Chordata > Amphibia > Anura > Dendrobatidae > Ranitomeya > Ranitomeya imitator. The sequence goes on from NC_091282.1 coordinate 987,745,422, forward strand.
TTAATGACCAGGCCAATTTTTACAATGCTGACCACTGTCCCTTTATGAGGTTATAACTCTGGAACGCTTCAACGGATCCTGGTGATTCTGACAATATTTTCTTGGAACATATTGTAATTCATGATAGTCATAACATTTCTTTGATATTACCTGTGTTTTTTTGTGAATAAAAATGGAAATTTGGCAAAAATTTTAAAAATTTCGCAATTTTCCAACTTTGAATTTTAATGCAATTAAATCACAGAGATATGTCACACAAAATACTAAATAAGTAACACTTCTACATGTCTACTTTACATCAGCACAATTTTGGAACCAACATTTTTTCTGTTAGGGAGTTATAAGGGTTAAAATTTGACTAGCAATTTCTCATTTTTACAACAACATTTTTTTTTAGGGACAACATCTCATTTGAAGTCATTGTGAGGGGTCTATATGATAGAAAATAACCAAGTATGACACCAGTCTAAAAACTGCACCACTCAAGGTGCTCAAAACCACATTCAAGAAGTTTATTAACCCTTCAGGTGTTTCACAGGAATTTTTGGAATGCTTAAATAAAAATGAACAATTATTTTTTTTTCACAAAAAAATTATTTCAGCTCCAATTTGTTTTATTTTACCAAGGGTATCAGGAGAAAATGGCCCCCAAAAGTTGTTGTACAATTTGACTTGAGTACGCCGATACCCCATATGTGGGAGTAAACCACTGTTTGGGCGCATGGCAGAGCTCGGAAGGGAAGGAGCGCCGTTTGACTTTTCAATGCAAAATTGACTGGAATTGAGATGGGACACCATGTTGCGTTTGGAGAGCCCCTGATGTGCCTAAACATTGAAACCCCCCACAAGTGACACCATTTTGGAAAGTAGACCCCCTAAGGAACTTATCTAGATGTGTGGTGAGCACTTTGATCCATTAAGTGATTCACAGAAGTTTACAGGTCCTTCTCAAAAAATTAGCATATAGTGTTAAATTTCATTATTTACCATAATGTAATGATTACAATTAAACTTTCATATATTATAGATTCATTATCCACCAACTGAAATTTGTCAGGTCTTTTATTGTTTTAATACTGATGATTTTGGCATACAACTCCTGATAACCCAAAAAACCTGTCTCAATAAATTAGCATATTTCACTCATCCAATCAAATAAAAGTGTTTTTTAATAACAAACAAAAAAACCATCAAATAATAATGTTCAGTTATGCACTCAATACTTGGTCGGGAATCCTTTGGCAGAAATGACTGCTTCAATGCGGCGTGGCATGGAGGCAATCAGCCTGTGACACTGCTGAGATGTTATGGAGGCCCAGGATGCTTCAATAGCGGCCTTAAGCTCATCCAGAGTGTTGGGTCTTGCGTCTCTCAACTTTCTCTTCACAATATCCCACAGATTCTCTATGGGGTTCAGGTCAGGAGAGTTGGCAGGCCAATTGAGCACAGTAATACCATGGTCAGTAAACCATTTACCAGTGGTTTTGGCACTGTGAGCAGGTGCCAGGTCGTGCAGAAAAATGAAATCTTCATCTCCATAAAGCATTTCAGCCGATGGAAGCATGAAGTGCTGCAAAATCTCCTGATAGCTAGCTGCATTGACCCTGCCCTTGATGAAACACAGTGGACCAACACCAGCAGCTGACATGGCACCCCACACCATCACTGACTGTGGGTACTTGACACTGGACTTCAGGCATTTTGGCATTTCCTTCTCCCCAGTCTTCCTCCAGACTCTGGCACCTTGATTTCCGAATGACATGCAAAATTTGCTTTCATCAGAAAAAAGTACTTGGGACCACTTAGCAACAGTCCAGTGCTGCTTCTCTGTAGCCCAGGTCAGGCGCCTCTGCCGCTGTTTATGGTTCAAAAGTGGCTTTACCTGGGGAATGCGGCACCTGTAGCCCATTTCCTGCACACGCCTGTGCACGGTGGCTCTGGATGTTTCCACACCAGACTCAGTCCACTGCTTCCTCAGGTTCCCCAAGGTCTGGAATCGGTCCTTCTCCACAATCTTCCTCAGGGTCCGGTCTCCTCTTCTCGTTGTACAGCGTTTTCTGCCACATTGTTTCCTTCCAACAGACTTACCATTGAGGTGCCTTGATACAGCACTCTGGGAACAGCCTATTTGTTGAGAAATTTCTTTCTGGGTCTTACCCTCTTGCTTGAGGGTGTCAATGATGGCCTTCTTGACATCTGTCAGGTCGCTAGTCTTACCCATGATGGGGGTTTTGAGTAATGAACCAGGCAAGGGAGTTTATAAAAGCCTCAGGTATCTTTTGCATGTGTTTAGAGTTAATTAGTTGATTCAGAAGATTAGGGTAATAGGTCGTTTAGAGAACCTTTTCTTGATATGCTAATTTATTGAGACAGGTTTTTTGGGTTATCAGGAGTTGTATGCCAAAATCATCAGTATTAAAACAATAAAAGACCTGACAAATTTCAGTTGGTGGATAATGAATCTATAATATATGAAAGTTTAATTGTAATCATTACATTATGGTAAATAATGAAATTTAACACTATATGCTAATTTTTTGAGAAGGACCTGTATAATGCAGAGCCGTAAAGGGAAGGAGCATAATTTGGAATGCAGACTTAGATGGATTGGTCTGCAGGCGTCACATTGCGTTTGGAGAGCCCCTAATATACCTAAACAGTAAAAAAAAAACACACGTGACCCCATATTGGAAACTAGACCCCCCAAGGAACTTATCTAGATGTGTTGTGGGAACTTTTAACCCCCAAGTGTTTCACTACAGTTTATAACGCAGAGCCTTGAAAATAAAAAAAAATTTTTTCCACAAAACTTATTTTTTAGCCCCCAGTTTTGTATTTTCCCAAGGGTAACAGGAGAAATTGGACCACAAAAGTTGTTGTCCAATGTGTTCTTAATAAGCTGATACCCCATATGTTGGAGTAAACCCCTGTTTGGGCACACGGGAGAGCTCGGAAGGGAAGGAGCATTGTTTTACTTTTTCAACGCAGAATTGGCTGGAATTGAGATCGGACGCCATGTCGCGTTTGGAGAGCCCCTGATGTGCCTAAATAGTGGAAACCCCCCAATTATAACTGAAACCCTATAACCCTAGCCCTAACCCTAACCCTAACCCAAATTCTACATACATTTGTTTATTTCATCAAGACTTTTTGACTTTTTCAGGAACTTATTGTTAAACAAAATACAATAAAATAAAACTATTTCACTAAATTGTAAAATGCTTTTATTAAAATTATAACATTTGTGTTGTTGGGGTCCATTTCGACCCAGGTTTAATATAAGAGTAAAAAAAACAATAATAAGTCCCAAAACTGAACTCATAAACACAATATAAACCAACAGCCCTGTTGTGAATTCTGTGGCAGAGCTCCCTCCTGTGGTCACAAGTGGTACTTCGGCTGGTTCTCTCTGTGAGCTTCCGTTGGTGGAGGAAAGTGGTACTGTGGCTTCTGAGTTTCCTTCCTCAGGTGATGTGGTGAAGTCGTTAGGTGCTGCTCTATTTAACTCCACCTAGTGCTTTGATCCTGGCCTCCAGTCAATGCTCTAGTATTGGACCTGTTTCCTCCTGGATCGTTCCTGTGGCCTGCTGCTCTGCATAGCTAAGTTCCTCTTTGCTATTTGTTTGCTGTTTTTTTCTGTCCAGCTTGTCAATTTGTTTTTTTCTGCTTGCTGGAAGCTCTGGGACGCAGAGGGTGTACCTCCGTGCCGTTAGTTCGGTACGGAGGGTCTTTTTGCCCCCTTTGCGTGGTCTTTGTAGGGTTTTGTGTTGACCGCAAAGTTACCTTTCCTATCCTCGCTCTGTTCAGAAAGTTGGGCCTCACTTTGCTAAATCTATTTCATCTCTACATTTGCCTTTTCATCTTAACTCACAGTCATTATATGTGGGGGCTGCCTTTTCCTTTGGGGTATTTCTCTGAGGCAAGGTAGGCTTATTTTCTATCTTCAGGCTAGCTAGTTTCTCAGGCCGTGCCGAGTTGCATAGGGAGCGTCAGGCGCAATCCACGGCTGCCTTTAGTGTGGTTGGAGAGGATTAGGAATTGCGGTCAACAGAGTTCCCACGTCTCAGAGCTCGTTCTTGTTTTTTGGGTTATTGCCAGGTCACTGTATGTGCGCTGACCTCTATGTCCATTGTGGTACTGAATTACCTTTCATAACAGTACTGGAGGCCAAAAGTACTAATGATTCTCAATAGAGGGAAAAAAGAAGTTCTGAGACCATTTATTTTTTTTTGCACTGTGTTTTGCCTTTTTTTTCCCCTAGACATTTGGGTGGTTCAGGACACAGGTGTAGCAATGGACATTAAAGGTCTGTCTTCATGTGTGGATCAGCTCACGGCAAGAGTACAAAGTATTCAAGACTTTGTGGTTCAGAATTCTATGTTAGAACCGAGAATTCCTATTCCTGATTTGTTTTTTGGAGATAGAACTAAATTTCTGAGTTTCAAAAATAATTGTAAACTATTTCTGGCTTTGAAACCTCGCTCCTCTGGTGACCCAGTTCAACCAGTTAGGATCGTTATTTCTTTTTTGCGTGGTGACCCTCAGGACTGGGCATTTTCTCTTGCGTCAGGAGATCCTGCATTAAGTAATATCGATGCATTTTTCCTGGCGCTCGGATTGCTGTACGATGAGCCTAATTCTGTGGATCAGGCAGAGAAGAATTTGCTGGCTCTGTGTCAGGGTCAGGATGAAATAGAGGTATATTGTCAGAAATTTAGAAAGTGGTCCGTACTCACTCAGTGGAATGAAGGTGCGCTCGCAGCTATTTTCAGAAAAGGTCTCTCTGAAGCCCTTAAGGATGTCATGGTGGGATTTCCTATGCCTGCTGGTCTGAATGAGTCTATGTCTTTGGCCATTCAGATCGGTCGACGCTTGCGCGAGCGTAAATCTGTGCACCATTTGGCGGTATTACCTGAGCTTAAACCTGAGCCTATGCAGTGCGATAGGACTTTGACCAGAGTTGAACGGCAAGAACACAGACGTCTGAATGGGCTGTGTTTCTACTGTGGTGATTCCACTCATGCTATCTCTGATTGTCCTAAGCGCACTAAGCGGTTCGCTAGGTCTGCCACCATTGGTATGGTACAGTCAAAATGTCTTCTGTCTGTTACCTTGGTCTGCTCTTTGTCATCGTATTCTGTCATGGCATTTGTGGACTCAGGCGCTGCTCTGAATTTGATGGACTTGGAGTATGCTAGGCGTTGTGGGTTTTTCTTGGAGCCCTTGCAGTGTCCTATTCCATTGAGAGGAATTGATGCTACGCCTTTGGCCAAGAATAAGCCTCAGTACTGGACCCAGCTGACCATGTGCATGGCTCCTGCACATCAGGAGGTTATTCGCTTTCTGGTGTTGCATAATCTGCATGATGTGGTCGTGTTGGGGTTGCCATGGCTACAAGTCCATAATCCAGTAATAGATTGGAAATCCATGTCTGTGTCCAGCTGGGGTTGTCAGGGGGTACATGGTGATGTCCCATTTCTGACTATTTCGTCATCCACCCCTTCTGAGGTTCCTGAGTTCTTGTCTGATTACCGGGATTTATTTGATGAGCCCAAGTCCGATACCCTACCTCCGCATAGGGATTGTGCTATCGATTTGATTCCTGGTAGTAAATTCCCAAAAGGTCGACTGTTTAATTTATCTGTGCCTGAGCACGCCGCTATGTGGAGTTATGTGAAGGAGTCTTTGGAGAAGGGGCATATTCGCCCGTCATCGTCGCCATTAGGAGCAGGGCTCTTTTTTGTAGCCAAGAAGGATGGTTCACTGAGACCTTGTATAGATTACCGCCTTCTAAATAAGATCACGGTTAAATTTCAGTACCCCTTGCCATTGTTATCTGATTTGTTTGCTCGGATTAAGGGGCTAGTTGGTTCACCAAGATAGATCTTCGTGGTGCGTATAATCTTGTGGGTATTAAGCGAGGCGATGAGTGGAAAACTGCATTTAATACGCCCGAGGGCCATTTTGAGTATCTAGTAATGCCATTCGGACTTGCCAATGCTCCATCAGTGTTTCAGTCCTTTATGCATGACATCTTAGTACATCTTAGGTACTTAGATGATATTTTGATCTTCTCGGATGATTGGGAGTCTCATGTGAAGCAGGTCAGAACAGTGTTTCAGGTCCTGCGTGCTAATTCTTTGTTTGTGAAGGGATCAAAGTGTCTCTTTGGTGTTCAGAAGGTTTCATTTTTGGGGTTCATCTTTTCCCCTTCTACTATCGAGATGGACCCTGTTAAGGTCCAAGCCATCCATATTTGGACTAAGCCGACATCTCTGAAAAGTCTGCAAAAGTTCCTGGGCTTTGCTAATTTTTATCGTCGCTTCATCTGCAATTTTTCTAGTATTGCTAAACCATTGACCGATTTGACCAAGAAAGGTGCTGATTTGGTCAATTGGTCTTCTGCTGCAGTGGAAGCTTTTCAAGAGTTGAAGCGTCGTTTTTCTTCTGCCCCTGTGTTGTGTCAACCAGATGTTTCGCTTCCGTTCCAGGTTGAGGTTGATGCTTCTGAGATTGGAGCAGGGGCTGTTTTGTCGCAGAGAAGTTCTGATTGCTCGGTGATGAAACCATGCGCCTTCTTTTCCAGGAAGTTTTCGCCTGCTGTGCGAAATTATGATGTGGGCAATCGAGAGTTGCTGGCCATGAAGTGGGCATTCGAGGAGTGGCGTCATTGGCTTGAAGGAGCTAAGCGTGGTGGTCTTGACTGATCATAAGAACTAGACTTATCTCGAGTCCGCCAAGCGGTTGAATCCTAGACAAGCTCGTTGGTCGTTGTTTTTTGCCCGCTTTGACTTTGTGATTTCATACCTTCCGGGCTCTAAAAATGTGAAGGCGGATGCTCTGTTTAGGAGTTTTGTGCCCGACTCTCCAGGTGTATCTGAGCCGGCGGGTATCCTCAAAGAGGGAGTAATTGTGTCTGCCATCTCCCCTGATTTGCGGCGGGTGCTGCAAAAATTTCAGGCTAATAAACCTGATCGTTGCCCAGCGGAGAAACTGTTTGTCCCTGATAGGTGGACGAATAAAGTTGTCTCTGAGGTTCATTGCTCGGTGTTGGCTGGTCATCCTGGAATCTTTGGTACCAGAGAGTTAGTGGCTAGATCCTTTTGGTGGCCATCTCTGTCGTGGGATGTGCGTATTTTTGTGCAGTCCTGTGGGATTTGTGCTCGGGCTAAGCCCTGCTGTTCTCGTGCCAGTGGGTTGCTTTTGCCCTTGCCGGTCCCGAAGAGGCCTTGGACACATATCTCTATGGATTTCATTTCAGATCTTCCCGTCTCTCAAAAGATGTCAGTCATTTGGGTGGTCTGTGATCGCTTCTCTAAGATGGTCCATTTGGTACCCTTGCCTAAATTGCCTTCCTCCTCTGATTTGGTGCCATTGTTTTTCCAGCATGTGGTTCGTTTACATGGCATTCCAGAGAATATCGTTTCTGATAGAGGTTCCCAGTTTGTTTCGAGGTTTTGGCGAGCCTTTTGTGGTAGGATGGGCATTGACTTGTCTTTTTCCTCGGCTTTCCATCCTCAGACTAATGGCCAGACCGAACGAACCAATCAGACCTTGGAAACATATCTGAGATGCTTTGTTTCTGCTGATCAGGATGACTGGGTGTCCTTTTTGCCTTTGGCTGAGTTCGCCCTTAATAATCGGGCCAGCTCGGCTACCTTGGTTTCACCGTTTTTCTGCAACTCTGGGTTCCATCCTCGTTTCTCTTCAGGACAGGTTGAGTCTTCGGACTGTCCTGGTGTGGATACTGTGGTGGACAGGTTGCAGCAGATTTGGACTCATGTAGTGGACAATTTGACTTTGTCCCAGGAGAAGGCTCAACGTTTCGCTAATCGCAGACGCTGTGTGGGTCCCCGACTTCGGGTTGGGGACTTGGTTTGGTTATCTTCTCGTCATATTCCTATGAAGGTTTCCTCTCCTAAGTTTAAACCTCGTTTTATTGGTCCGTATAGGATTTCTGAGGTTCTTAATCCTGTGTCTTTTCGTCTGACCCTTCCAGATTCTTTTTCCATACATAACGTATTCCTTAGGTCATTGTTGCGGAGATACGTGGCACCTATGGTTCCATCTGTTGATCCTCCTGCCCCGGTTTTGGTGGAGGGGGAGTTGGAGTATATTGTGGAGAAGATTTTGGATTCTCGTGTTTCAAGGCGGAAACTCCAGTATCTGGTTAAGTGGAAGGGTTATGCTCAGGAAGATAATTCCTGGGTCTTTGCCTCTGATGTCCATGCTCCCGATCTTGTTCGTGCCTTTCATATGGCTCATCCTGGTCATCCTGGGAGCTCTGGTGAGGGTTCGGTGACCCCTCCTCAAGGGGGGGTACTGTTGTGAATTCTGTGGCAGAGCTCCCTCCTGTGGTCACAAGTGGTACTTCGGCTGGTTCTCTCTGTGAGCTTCCGTTGGTGGAGGAAAGTGGTACTGCGGCTTCTGAGTTTCCTTCCTCCGGTGATGTGGTGAAGTCGTTAGGTGCTGCTCTATTTAACTCCACCTAGTGCTTTGATCCTGGCCTCCAGTCAATGTTCTAGTATTGGACCTGTTTCCTCCTGGATCGTTCCTGTGGCCTGCTGCTCTGCATAGCTAAGTTCCTCTTTGCTATTTGTTTGCTGTTTTTTTTCTGTCCAGCTTGTCAATTTGTTTTTTTCTGCTTGCTGGAAGCTCTGGGACGCAGAGGGTGTACCTCCGTGCCGTTAGTTCGGTATGGAGGGTCTTTTTGCCCCCTTTGCGTGGTCTTTGTAGGGTTTTGTGTTGACCGCAAAGTTACCTTTCCTATCCTCGCTCTGTTCAGAAAGTTGGGCCTCACTTTGCTAAATCTATTTCATCTCTACGTTTGACTTTTCATCTTAACTCACAGTCATTATATGTGGGGTCTGCCTTTTCCTTTGGGGTATTTCTCTGATGCAAGGTAGGCTTATTTTCTATCTTCAGGCTAGCTAGTTTCTTAGGCCGTGCCGAGTTGCATAGGGAGCGTCAGGCGCAATCCACGGCTGCCTTTAGTGTGGTTGGAGAGGATTAGGAATTGCGGTCAACAGAGTTCCCACGTCTCAGAGTTCGTTCTTGTTTTTTGGGTTATTGCCAGGTCACTGTATGTGCGCTGACCTCTGTGTCCATTGTGGTACTGAATTACCTTTCATAACACAGCCCACAGCCAGCTCTCCCTCCAGCAACTTGAGTTAGGGACAAGTCCAGGCATGTATGGCCAAATCAGCTTAGAGTTGGTACTTTGCAGAGTATACATCTCCAGTTTACACATGCAACAATGAGGAGAAGATTTGATGTAAGCCAAATTCTGGATTATATCTTAGATGATAATGAATCAGAGGACACACAGCAGCAAACTGATACAGATGAACAGGTTTCTGAGGAGAAAGATGATGTGGAGTATCAACCGGAAGACACAGACAGTTCTGATCAGTCTGATGAGGAGGTCACTGGTGCTGAAGCTGCTCCCGCTGAAAGATTCAAATCCAAAAGTGGCAAGATCAGTTATAGCTCAGTACCTCCAGATGTACATGGCAGGGCAGATGCTGCAAATGTCATAAAAATGACCCCTGGGATCACAAGGTTTGCTGTGACAAGAGTAAGTTGCATCAAGACATGTTTTGATCTGTTTATGCCATTGTTAATAAAAGAAGTCATTATTGCTATGACAAACCTTGAAAGAAAAAAGTCCACGGCAACATGTGGAATGACCTTCATGATGATGTCCTGGATACCTACATTGGTGTTCTTCTCCTTGCTGGAGTGTACAAATCCTGCAATGAGGCCACTGATAATCTCTGGGACGCATCGACAGGCAGGAATATTTTCCGGGCAACAATGTCTCTTCAAAAGTTTCAAATGATATCAAGAGTCCTCAGATTTGACAACAGAGACACCAGAACAAAATCTGACAAACTTGCTCCCATCAGGGATGTTTGGGAGAAATGGGTGCAGCTCCTTCCACTGATGTTCAACCCAGGGCCAGAGGTGACAGTAGACGAACGTTTTCTCCCTTTCCGTGGAAAATGTCCCTTCCGGCAATACATGCCAAGTAAGCCAGGCAAATACGGCATAAAAATCTGGGCAGCCTGTGATGCAAAAACTAGCTATGCATGGAATCTACAGATTAACACAGGCAAGTCTGCAAGCGGCATCCCTGAAAAAAAACAAGGAAAACGTGAGGTCCTCGATATGACTACTGGACTGCAGGGTCACAACATTACTTGTGACAATTTTTTTACCAGCCATGACCTTGGACAAGAACTTCTCAGGAGGAAAATCACCATGGTGGGCACAGTGAAAAAAAACAAACCTGAGCTGCCCTCTGAATTGTTGCAGATGAAGGACAGGGCTCGACTTTCCTCTAAGTTTGTTTTTACAGACACCACCACTGCTGTTTCATACTGCCCCAAAAAACGACGGAATGTGGTACTGATGTCCACACTTCACAAAGATGCAGCTGTGTCATCAGGAAATGACAAAAAGCCCAGAATCATCCTTGGCTATAACAAAAACAAAGGAGGAGTGGACAACCTGGACAAGCTGATTGCCACCTACACTTGCCAGCGAATGACTAGGAGATGGCCAATGGTTGTATTTTACAACATCCTTGATGGGTCAGCATGCAATTCATTTGTGTTGTGGACCCACATTCACCAAGGATGGAATTAAAAAAAAAAACAAGCGGAGGATGTTTCTTGAGGAACTAGGAAGATCCCTTGTCAAGGCGCACATTGACCAAAGGGAACGAGTGCCCCGGGACCCAGCCACTGCAGCCTTGGTCCGACAACTCCAGAGCTCAACAAGTGCTTCGTCCACACCCACAGCAACACAAAGAGCATCATCACCAGCATCCTCCTCAACCAGGCCTGCCTCAACATCAACCACAACAGCCACAACCCCAGTGAGACCACCTGATTGTAAAAGAAAGATGTGTCAGGTCTGCCCTAGCAATAAGGACAGAAAGACAAACACATCGTGCTTCGCCTGCAAAAAATACCTCTGCAAAGAACACACAAAAAGTGTCACTTTTTGCCACACATGCATCTAAATACTAATGCATCTAAAAACTAGTACTTGATTTCTGGTGATTTGATTTGCTTGATTGATTGTTGTTTGTTTGTTTGACCTAGAAAAGCTACTTTTTATTATTATTGCTATTAATGTTAATATAATTTTCATCTTTTATTAGTATTAAAGTTCTATAAAAAAAAAATCTGTTTTTTGCCTTTTTCATAAAGTAGTTAGATATGGGTCAAAATTGACCCTTAACATCATAGATGTTACTAGAGTTAATAATATAATATTTATATATATATGTTTTTTTTACATTTAAGAAATGTGTTCTAAAACTCTTCAGTAATAGTCAGGTAATATAACAAACTTTTATAAGTTTATATTATTCTCTTGAGGTACATTTGACAATATTTTTATATTGAAAATGAAGGGTATGCTCTTAAATGAAAGGCCCAGGGGGCCACAACAAAAATATTAAAATCAATCCTTCCATGGATGAGAAACCCTAACAAGGTAACTAAGAGGTAAGAAACAAATTGGATCATAAATAACTGTTTTTAGGGTATCCTAGGGGTGATTTAAGACACGGGTCAAAACTGACCAGTTAACATAAGAAAGAGTAACAGAAAGCTAACACTAGATGAAGGATATATATATATATATATATATATATATATATATATATATATATATATATATATATATATATATATATATATGTCAGTGAGACACATATATGTATATATATTAATATTTCATACAGCGTTAGACAGCTTAAAAGCGGTAATTGAATTGCCGGCTTTTCCTATCTCCTTCTCAAACCCGACATGATATGAGACATGGTTTACATACAGTAAACCATCTCATATCCCTTTTTTACATATTACACACTACTAATGTTAGTAGTGTGTATGTGCAAAATTTGGGCGCTCTAGCTATTAAATTAAAGGGTTAAATGACAGGAAAAATTGGCGTGGGCTCCCGCGCAATTTTCACCCCCAGAGTGGTAAAGCCAGTGACTGAGGGCAGATATTAATAGCCTGGAGAGGGTCCACGGTTATTGCCCCCCCGGCTAAAAACATCTGCCCCAAGCCACCTCAGAAAAGGCACATCTGGAAGATGCGCCTATTCTGGCACTTGACCACTCTCTTCCCATTCCCGTGTAGCAGTGGGATATGGGGTAATGAAGGGTTAATGTCACCTTGCTATTGTAAGGTGACATTAAGCCAGATTAATAATGGGGAGGCGTCAATTATGACACCTATCCATTATTAATCCAATAGTATGAAATGGTTTATAAAACACACACACATTATTACAAAGTATTTTAATGAAATAAATACACAGGTTGTTGTAATATTTTACAGGAAGTAAGGAGCGTTCCACACCTCGATTTGCTTATCTCTCAATGCGCCTGCGCACCCCACGCTCCTTACTTCCTGCCGCCCAGTACAAAAGGGCACTTGTTCTCTGGTCGCTCCATACACACCACCGCCGCAGACACCAGTATTTCCTCTGCTATAGGTAACTATGCCCGCTTTCATCTTTTATCTTGCTGTATACTTGTAGCCTCTATCATACTACCAGTATACTTACCGCTGTGGCCTTCTCTTTCATAGCCCCCAACGGGACTCCTACACCCCCTCCAGGGATTTGTGCCCTTTGCTCTGTTTCTACAATTTTAAGGTTAGTTCTTTGCCTTTTAGAGTGTCCACCACCTGGATTTTCCATTCTCTCCTCTACAGTACTGTATTATTTTATTGTGTATGTTTTATAGTGCTCCATATTTTTTACCGCTATTTGCTCATATTTCTGGCTCATCTTAATTGAGTCTTTGTGTCCTTACGTTAGTGCTTCCACGACGCATCCCGCTCTCACTGCCTTCTGCTATATGGATATTCCTTTAGTGCTTCACTGCTATGACAGCGTTCAATTGCAGCCCTGATGTCTTACACCACTATATCCATCTAGTCTCTTATCGGATACTGTCGCCCTGTCATCCACTAGTTTGGCGACACAGCACATATTTAGGGAACCTTTCGTTATTATTTTTGTTTATTGTTGTATATAATTTTCGTATATATTTTGTGTCCATGTTTTGTGATACGTTGTATTTTTTTGTTTATGTTTCAGTAAGGTTTGAGAAAGACCCTGTGGGTCGAAACGTTACCTACCTTGAAACACTGCGGTGATACCTTTATTTTGGTGTTTGTAATAAAGAAAACCACGCTTTTCAGCTTAACCAAAATTCTGAAAACCTCTTCTTTGAGTGTGACTGTTGTTGTATAAGAAATCCTGACGTGTGCACATAGCCTGAAACTTATTTTTCTTCCCCCATCATTTCCTTGGCAACTCCTTCAGGGGAGCCACTATCTACCAAGAAGCCACCTCCGGCTCTTTGTTGATCGGTTCATCTTTGTGGTCCCAGAAATGTTTGTGTGACATCTCAGTCTTTTTGTTTTCTATATCAGGTGTTGAAATCTCCTTATCAAGAACAGCAATGGAACCTTTTAAAGACTTCCACTTATCTAATTTGATGCAAAAAATACAACAATATTGGTAGTAGCAGTAAAAGACACTATACAGCATTTCAAAAAGGGCTGGATGCTTTTCTCACAACAAATAGCATTGTAGGTAATAAATAATCTAGCTTTAGATAATGTAATATTGGTTGAGAAACTTGATGAACCTATGGCTATTGTGAACCTATGTAATTATGTACGGTAATAGTAACATAGTAACATAGTAACATAGTTAGTAAGGCCGAAAAAAGACATTTGTCCATCCAGTTCAGCCTATATTCCATCATAATAAATACCCAGATCTACGTCCTTCTACAGAACCTAATAATTGTATGATACAATATTGTTCTGCTCCAGGAAGACATCCAGGCCTCTCTTGAACCCCTCGACTGAGTTCGCCATCACCACCTCCTCAGGCAAGCAATTCCAGATTCTCACTGCCCTAACAGTAAAGAATCCTCTTCTATGTTGGTGGAAAAACCTTCTCTCCTCCAGACGCAAAGAATGCCCCCTTGTGCCCGTCACCTTCCTTGGTATAAACAGATCCTCAGCGAGATATTTGTATTGTCCCCTTATATACTTATACATGGTTATTAGATCGCCCCTCAGTCGTCTTTTTTCTAGACTAAATAATCCTAATTTCGCTAATCTATCTGGGTATTGTAGTTCTCCCATCCCCTTTATTAATTTTGTTGCCCTCCTTTGTACTCTCTCTAGTTCCATTATATCCTTCCTGAGCACCGGTGCCCAAAACTGGACACAGTACTCCATGTGCGGTCTAACTAGGGATTTGTACAGAGGCAGTATAATGCTCTCATCATGTGTATCCAGACCTCTTTTAATGCACCCCATGATCCTGTTTGCCTTGGCAGCTGCTGCCTGGCACTGGCTGCTCCAGGTAAGTTTATCATTAACTAGGATCCCCAAGTCCTTCTCCCTGTCAGATTTACCCAGTGGTTTCCCGTTCAGTGTGTAATGGTGATATTGATTCCCTCTTCCCATGTGTATAACCTTACATTTATCATTGTTAAACCTCATCTGCCACCTTTCAGCCCAAGTTTCCAACTTATCCAGATCCATCTAAATTTTCTAAATTTTCTAAATTAGCAGCCCATCATCTCTGGATATTACAGTGCATGGATATTTTTTGGCTATATGTGCCATAACTAATACCATGTAATCAAGTAGTTAACATACAAAGCAGGAAACTGTGCTAAGAATAATGAACAAGAAATAATACAAAGTATTAAAAACATAAAATACCAAAGTAAGAAGTCTGATCTCATGACCAGAGTATGAGTTGAACACAATTTTTGCTTCTTTACAGTTTTGTAAAAGTTAGAGTTGGCATTTGTTACATACTGTAGTATGTCACATATGCAATGAACTGTGGAAAACAATTTGGAATTTCCCAAAATATATTTCAGAAGAATGTATAATGGGAATTTGCTATAAAATTGAAATGAACACCCACATGCTAAAAAGTGAAAGCTTTGTTTTAATGGTTGTCAAGGAAATAGATCTGTTTAGTATGCAATAAGAATAAATCTTGCAGACTATGTCTGCCGTCTCCAGAGCAATCTGGAATTCCATATTGAATACTGGCCTAATTTCTAACGTTCCAAGAATATACATACTTAATATCACAGCTTTAGTCTAATGGTTTGCAGTCTCTGACAGAGAGAGACGGTTATTGTTGCTTATTGTTTCCAAAAACAAAAATATTTTAATGATAATAATAATAATAATAATAATTGTATTTATATAGCGCCAACATATTTTTTACAAATTATAGAGGGGACTTGTACAGACAATAGACATTACAGCATAACAGAAATCACAGTTCAAAATAGATACCAAGAGGAATGAGAGCCCTGCTCGCAAACTTACAAACTATGAGGAAAAGGGGAGACACGAGAGGTGGATGGTAACAATTGCTTTAGTTATTCGGACCAGTAAGGCCGGCCTCACACTAGCGAGTTTTATGGACGTAAGAGAGATGCTGAAAATACGGATTGCATACAGTACAATGCTTCTCTATGCCCCAGCTCCTATCAGCCGTATTTTACTGATCCGTATTATACGGTCTTCTACGGCCGTAGAAAATCGCAGCATGCTGCGTTTGTCACCGTATTGCGCAAAAAATCCGCCAATGAAAGTCTATGGGAGCCAGAAAAATACGGATTACACACGGACCAGCAGTGTGACTTGCGAGAAATACGCAGCGGTGTTAGAGAGAAAAGCCGGCAATTCAGCGCGGTGTACAGTAAAATCACACTGAAAGCTTACAATAGAATAGGTAGAATAAATGTGTACACATAGAATAGGTATATATATATATATATATATTTATATATGTCAGTGAGACACATATATGTATATATATTATTCTTTCATATAGCGCGAGATAGCTTTAAAGCCGGTACTTCAATTGCCGCCTTTTGCTATCTCCTTCCTAAACCCGACATGATTTGAGACATGGTTTACATACAGTAAACCATGTCATATCCCCCTTTTTTTTGCATATTCCACACTACTAATGTTAGTAGTGTGTATGTGCAAAATTTGGACTCTCTAGCTATTTAATTAAAGGGTTAAATGGCGGAAAAAAATGGCGTGGGCTCCCGCGCAATTTTCTCTGCCAGAGTAGTAAAGCCAGTGACTGAGGCAGATATTAATAGCCTGGAGAGGGTCCATGGTTATTGCCCCCCCTCCCCTGGCTAAAAACATCTGCCCCCAGCCACCCCAGAAAAGGCACATCTGGAAGATGCGCCTATTCTGGCACTTGGCCACTCTCTTCCCATTCCCGTGTAGCGGTGGGATATGGGGAAATGAAGGGTTAATGTCACCTTGCTATTGTAAGGTGACATTAAGCCCGATTAATAATGGAGAGGCGTCAATTATTACACCTAACATTAGTAGTGTGGAATATGCAAAAAAAATGGGGATATGAGATGGTTTACTGTATGTAAACCATGTCTCATATCATGTCGGGTTTAGGAAGGAGATAGCAAAAGCCGGCAATTGAATTACCGGCTTTAAAGCTATCTCGCGCTGGATGAAATATTAATATATATATACATATATGTGTCCACTGACATATATATATATATATATATATATATATATATATATACTGTATATATAGACAGTATATATGTTTTTATGATTTTTTGAGCCCATGGATCCATTGTATATCCGTATGTTGGTTTTGCAAGCCTGCGAGAAAAACATGCAGTACGGATGCCATACGGATTACATACGGAGGATGCCATGTGCAAAATACGCTGACACACCCTGCCTACGGAGGAGATACGGACCACTATTTTGGGGGCTTTTCTGCGTATTACGGCTGTAATTTACGGACCGTATTTTTATACGCTGAGTGTGACGCCGGCCTAATAGTGTAAGGCTCAGGTGTTCATGTAGTGCTGCATGAACCAGTTAACTGCCTAAGTATGTAGCAGTACAGACAGAGAGGGCTAATAACTGCATAAAGTGTATGAGAACATGTTGCGAGGAACCTGATTATGATTTATTTATTTTTTTTGAATAGGCCACACAGGGATAGTTAGGTTAATGCATTGAGGCGGTAGGCCAATCTGAACAAATGAGTTTTTAGGGCACGCTTAAAACTGTGGGGATTGGGGATTAATCATATAAACCTGGGTAGTGCATTCCAAAGAATCGGCGCAGCACGTGTAAAGTCTTGGAGACGCGAGTGGGAGGTTCTGATTATTGAGGATGCTAACCTTAGGTCATTAGCGGAGCGGAGGGCACGGGTAGGGTGGTAGACTGAGACCAGGGAGGAGATGTAGGGTGGTGCTGAGCCATGGAGTGCTTTGTGGATGAGGGTAGTAGTTTTGTACTGGATTCTTGAGTGGATGGGTAACCAGTGTAATGACTGGCACAAGGTAGAGGCATCGGTGTAACAGTTGGTGAGGAATATGATTCTGGCTGCAGCATTCAGGACAGATTGGAGCGAGGAGAGTTTGGTAAGAGGGAGGCCGATTAGTAGAGAGTTACAATAGTCCAGACGAGAATGAATAAGTGAAACAGTAAGAGTTTTTGCAGAGTCGAAAGTAAGAAAAGGGCGAATTCTAGAAATGTTTTTGAGATGCAGATAAGAAGAGCGAGCCAGTGATCGGATGTGGAGGGTGAATGAAAGCTCGGAATCAAGTATGACCCCAAGGCAGCGGGCATGTTGCTTTGGAGTAATGGTGGAACCCCACACGGAGATGGCAATGTCAGGCAAAGGTAGGTTAATAGAGGGAGAAAACACGAGGAGTTTAGTTTTTGACAAGTTCAGTTTCAGATAGAGGGAGGACATGATGTTGGAGACAGCGGTTAGACAATCACTGGTGTTTACTAAAAAGGTCGGCGTGATAACAGGAGAAGAGGTGTATAATTGGGTGTCATCA
This sequence comes from Ranitomeya imitator, assembly GCF_032444005.1. NCBI lineage: Eukaryota > Metazoa > Chordata > Amphibia > Anura > Dendrobatidae > Ranitomeya > Ranitomeya imitator. The sequence continues at coordinate 987,763,360 of NC_091282.1, forward strand.
GTATAGAAATGGTACTGGAGGGGCGTGGCCTAGGCAACAATGGAGTAGGGTGTGCAGGAGCTGAGCTCTGGAGAAGAACCCTCTCAAATCGGCATACATCCACGCTTTAGAGTGCCCTTTAACTCCCACTCTCTGGATATAAGCTGCCCTATCTACAGGGCTCATTTTGAAACTTTTATTGAGGGTTTGGAGGTGTTATTCGGGCATTTTGCAGCCTCACCGCATGGCAGAGGCCTCATAGCCGACCTGACCGCCAAATCTCACTCTGGCCCTTATAGACGGGCGAGGCGAGCTGGGGCTGTGTTCCCTCTCCGAGACCCGGACTAACAGGTCTGTACTACCCCCTGCATCGTGGTGACCCGCGGGGTGACCGGGACCTCAGGCTGGACAGACCTCCGCCTGCTTGCCTGCATCATGGCCGAGAGACTCTCCTATCCTGCTGAGAGGGTTAGTCACAGAGCACCGCTCGACTGGTGCCGTCCCCTGCCTGCCGGCGGAGGAGTGAGAGACTGCCGCTGCGGCTTTGACAACAGACCCGGGCATCACTCCCCCAAGCGCCGACAAGCAAAGCAGCCGCAAAGCGCGGCATCAGGCGCGAAAACCCGGCGGGGGTGAAGACGCACACAGCCGGCGAGCGAGACAGAGTCCCCCGACCGCGAGCGAGTGGAGTGCGGAGCCCCCTGCTTCCTGCCTGCCCGACGGGGGAGACTAAGAACTGCCGCTCTCTAATGCCACGGAGCACACCACCTCGCTGAGGACGGCGCGGATAGAGACGGAGGACGAGAGGCTCTCCCTGCAGCGACGAACAGTGAGTCCCCCCTCGTCGCTGATTGCGGCGCCTCCCTGCATGCTGACCCGGCGCCTGTCTAGGGTTCAGCCGAGAGACGCTGCCTGTTCGCCGTGGCGGGGACCGTGAGTTCTGCGGTACCACTACACCGCCGCTCTGGCCTGCGGCGCTGGAGCTTACTGAGCCGCATCTGAAGAGCTGCTAGGGGCTGCGGTGGAGGCCAGGCGGCGGGAGGCGCGGACTCACCACCTATTGCAACTCCTGGGAATCGTCGCTGCTTCCTGACCCATCGACACCAGACGGGGAGAGAGCGGATCAGCCGGCGGGGGAGCCGGCGGTGGTCCCGGGGTTGCCTGTGCCGCCGCTCGAGAGGGCGATACTGGGGGAGCTCACCCTCAATAGTGGCGCTCCGCTCCCCCTTTTGTTTTTGCCCAGGTACATCTCTGACTACGGAGAGAGGGAGCTGGAAACTTCCCGCCAACCAAGGCGCCATTGTGGAATCACCGCAAGACGGGGAGAACCCCTGTGGGCTGGAGGGGAGGTTTGCGACTTATAGGGATCGCTCCCCATCTGTGGCATAAAGCTGCATACTGCACCCTGCTGCCCCATACCCACTTGCTTGCTATCGAGGAATTTGCTTTAATTGCTTGGGGGCAGCGTACACTGTGTTACAGGTGTGGTCCAGTGCAGAGCACTACACCTTCTGTCGGGTCCACCTCACAGCTGCAACCCATGAGCACAATACACCCCCTACAAAACTGTGAAGGACGAGTGTATTAGCACCTGTGTATATCCAGCAAAAAGCTGAAATAGTTTTTGATGCTCTACTAAACCTCTAGCACGGGGATACTGGAGATCATTATTTTCCAACAAGACATTATATTTCTTTTCTGGTCTTGGAGTGACACCTAGTGGTCATTCTAAACATATGCCGTTAATCCATTGCAATGTGTAAATAAGATTTCTCCTCTTTTGTCCAAGTTGTGATTGCAGCACTTCACGTTATCAAAAGCTATCAAAATGGTTAAATCACAAAAAGAACGTGAAAAACTAACAAACAAAGCCATGGCAGACGAACAGAAAAAGGGGGCTCATGGTGCTCTTGACTCATACTTAAAAAAAAAAAACGAGATTTCTCAGACTCCTACTAGACGGTCTCTCAAAAAAGCGATCTCCTCCGAAAACATAGATGAATCGGACCTCAGTGATGCTGACTCTGACAGCGATTCCGCCACAGGAGATATAGCCCCTATCTCCAGAGCCTTTATGAAGAAGTTGATGGCCCAAAACATGAAGCCACTTTTGGAGGAAGTCTCGGGCATGCGAGCTGACCTTCAACACCTAGGTCACAGAGTCGAGTCACTAGAAACTGCGAACGCCGATATAGTGGAAGCTGTCACCTGCCTAAATGATCAAGCCCTCAAACAGCAACAACATCTAAACGTAGCACTACTAGCTGTAGAGGATCAAGAGAACAGAAGTAGAAGGAAAAATATCCGGATAAGAGGGGTTCTAGAGTCCTTCGCTCGAGAAGCGCTAGACAGGGTGGCGAGGGAAATCTTCGCTAATCTCCTAGACACAGAAAGGGCTTCAAAAATTATTATCGAAAGAATTCATCGCGCCCTAAGGCCTAAACCAAAAGCTGAAGAACCACCCAGAGACATTATTTGTGGCCTTCTTAGCTACGTTGACACAGCCGCCATCCTGGCGTGCGCTAGGGAACATGACAAAATTATTTACGACAACTCACATATTCAACTTTTTCAGGACTTGGCCCCATCTACATTAGCAAAAAGACGGATACTCAGACCCCTTCTGGCCGCTCTGAAAGCCAAGAATCTGACATACAAATGGCTATTCCCATTCGGCCTTGCAGTTAACACCGCTAGCCGTCAACTTACAATTCGTACCCCAGAGGATCTTCACAAAGCCTGGGAGACTCTAAACATCACACCAATTGATATACCTTCCTGGATGCCAGTCGACTCCAACTGGAGTTTACCCTCAATGAAGAAGCCCTTGGAATGGTCGCAAAAGAAGAAACACACTTCTCCTAAAGTCAAGAAACAAGATCCTAAGAAACACCCACCATGAGCACCCTATTCTCCCTCATGCCCTTTATTGGGTAAAATAGAGTAGTTGTTTGGACTGTTTAGTTTTTTCAGATAGCTACCTCTGCCTTTCAAAAGTTTTTATCTTTTAATCACTATAAGGTATTTTCTCATTGCTATAGACCAGATCACAACTTGGACTACCCCTCGCCTATGTCTGGGTATTTCCCCCCCCCCCCCCCCCCGCGATGGGCGAGGATTTAAATGTAAATAATTTAAATGTATATATCTTGTTGTTTACGTTTTTTCCCTCTTCTCCCAGGTTACCGAGATGGGATAATCTTCTCTTCAAGACATGATGAGTGCGAATAGTAAGGTGAGCTCCGGGTCCATCACAGTTGCCTCCTTTAACGTAAAAGGCCTTAACACGCCCGCAAAAAGAAACCAAATTCTCAATCTCCTAAAAAAACAAAAAACTCAAGTAGCTTTCCTTCAGGAAACACACTTTAAAAGCGGTAGGGTACCTATCACCTCTTTCTCCCCATATCCAACGTGGTTCAATAGCTGCAACTCTTCTGCGTCCAAGGGTGTTAGCGTAGTACTAAAAAAAGGTGTACCGTTCTCGCCCAAGGATATACTGAGTGACCATGAGGGGAGATATATCTTTGTTAAGGGGCATTTAGCCAATACCCTAGTCACATTCGCCAACCTCTATGCACCCAATAAACACCAGGTTCAGTGGATAACGAAAACATTAGAGGTACTACAACTTTTCACCGAGGGATTATTAATTATAGGAGGGGACCTCAACATCACCCTAAACCCCGAGATTGACTCCTCAAGTGGTATGTCCTTTGTTTCTCAAAAATTAAGGCATAACCTCCTGAACAAACTATCCACCCTACATCTCATTGACCCATGGCGTATTATTCATCCTACCACTAAAGACTTCACTTTTTTTTTCCCCCCTCACTCATCCTACCACCGTATTGACCTCCTTTTGATACAATCGCGATCCTTAAATCTAATTAAATCCGCCAGCATAGGCTCCATCACAATCTCAGACCACGCACCGATTTTCATAGACATTGCTATTGACACCTTGCCCCGTCCTGCAACATCCTGGAGACTAAACAAATCCTTCTTGGATAACCCACAAAACCTAGAGAAAATAAAGTACACGCTTTCACGATATTTTATAGAAAATGTTGCAGATGGCTCACTAACACCTAATATATGGGAGGCTCACAAAGCGGTACTCCGGGGAGAACTCATCTCAATCGGAGCATACGCAAAAAAACAAAAAAGATAAAGAGATGATGTCTCTTCTACATCAAATCGCGATCACAGAACGCCTCCATAAAAAAACTGGCATGCAAAATCTTCAACGGGAACTAGTCGACCTTCGCGTCAAGTTAAAGGACTTGCTCAATATCAAATCTGCTAAGATCTTCATGCATTGTAGACATCGATTCTATATGCATGGGAATAAAAATAGCAAACTGACCTCCCACCTTCTCAAGAAACAGAAGGATAGTAAATTTATAAAGCAAGTATACAAAGATCCAAACACGAAGGTCGACAGATCCGAAGATATCGCTGAGGCGTTCAGACGCTACTATCAATCCCTCTATAATTTAGTACCCCCCGAGTCAATGAAAGACTGTGTGGAGGCGACAGATAGAATCCAGGATTTCTTAGCCCCCCTTTCCCTCCCAAAGATTCAACCCAAAGACCATGCGGCCCTTCTGTCTCAAGTCACCAGTCAAGAAATTAGCGACACCTTACAAAATATGGCAACTAATAAAACTCCTGGTCCAGATGGCTTCCCAGTGTCATACTACAAAAAATTCTCGGACCTACTCCTCCCACATCTGACTTCCCTGTTTAATTCCTTTCTTGCAGGAAATCCCCCAACCAAACAGACTTTAGAAGCTCACATATCTGTTATCCCCAAAGAAGGGAGAGATGGCAGCCAATGTAGCAACTATCGCCCAATATCTCTATTGAACTCTGATCTTAAACTTTGGTCTAAAATTCTTGCATCTAGGATTAACAGTGTTCTTGAGTCCCTGATACATCCAGACCAAGTTGGTTTTGTCAGAGGTCGTGAAGGGAAGGACAACACTTTAAAAATTCTTTTAGCCATCTCACATGCCAGACGCTCCGGAACCCCATTGGCTCTCTTATCAACTGACGCCGAGAAGGCCTTTGACAGAGTCAGTTGGCATTACATGGTATGCACTCTACGGAAGTTTGACTTCCCACAACCTCTTATTGATGCCATCATGACTCTGTATTCAGCCCCAACCGCTAGAGTTAGAGTCAACGGGCTACTTTCAGACCCTTTTGGGATAGGAAATGGGACCAGGCAAGGCTGCCCTCTCTCCCCAACTCTTTTTGTGTTAGTTATGGAGACGTTAATACAAAGAATAAGACAGGAGGAGTCGATAAGGGGACTAACCGTAGAACACACAGAATTTAAAACCGCTGCTTTCGCAGACGACCTTATGATTTTGATCTCAAACTCTAAGACTGCATTCCCCTCTATTTCAAAACTTCTTGACGAATTTGGGGTTATCTCCAACTTCAAAGTAAATATGCACAAATCAGAAGTCATGAACGTTTCTGTTGTGAATTCTGTGGCAGAGCTCCCTCCTGTGGTCACAAGTGGTACTTCGGCTGATTCTCTCTGGGAGCTTCCGTTTGTGGAGGAAACTGGTACTGCTGCTTCTGAGTTTCCTCCCTCAGGTGATCTGGTGAGGTCGTTAGGTGCTTCTCTACTTAACCCCACCTAATGCTTTGATTCATGCTTCCTGTCAATGTTCCAGTGTTGGACTTGTGTTTCTCTGGATCATTCCTGTGGCCTGCTGCTCTGCATAGCTAAGTGCTTCTTTGCTATTTGTTGCTGTTTTTTCTGTCCAGCTTGTCTATTTGTTTTGCTGGAAGCTCTGGGACGCAAAGGGTGTACCTCCGTGCCGTTAGTTCGGTACGGAGGGTCTTTTTGCCCCTTTGCATGGTTTTCTTTAGGGTTTTGTGTAGACCACAAAGTTATCTTTCCTATCCTCGTTCTGTCTAGAATATCGGGCCTCACTTTGCTGAATCTATTTCATCCCTACGTTTGTCTTTTCATCTTACTCACAGTCATTATATGTGGGGGGCTGCCTTTTCCTTTGGGGTATTTCTCTGAGGCAAGGTAGGCTTGTTTTTTCTATCTTCAGGCTAGTTAGTTTCTCAGGCTGTGCCGAGTTGCATAGGGAGCGTTAGGCGCAATCCACAGCTGCCTCTAGTTGTGTTTGGAGAGGATCAGGGATTGCGGTCTGCAGAGTTCCCACGTCTCAGAGCTCGTTCTATTATTTTGGGTTATTGTCAGATCACTGTATGTGCTCTGACCTCCATGTCCATTGTGATACTGAATTGCCTATCATAACAGTACAGGAAGACAAAAGTACTAATGATTCTCAATAGAGGGAAAAAAGAAGTTCTGAGACCATTTTTTTTTCTTAGCTTTGTGTTTTGTCTTTTTTTTCCCCTAGACATTTGGGTGGTTCAGTACACAGGTGTAGCGATGGACATTAGAAGTCTGTCTTCATTTGTGGATCAGCTCTCGGCAAGAGTACAAAAGATTCAAGACACTATTGATCAGAAATCTATGTTAGAACCAAGAATTCCTATTCCTGATTTGTTTTTTGGAGATAGAACTAAGTTTCTGAGTTTCAAAAATAATTGTAAGTTATTTCTGGCCTTGAAACCTCGTTCCTCTGGTGATCCAGTTCAACAGGTTTTGATTATTATTTCTTTTTTGCGTGGCGACCCTCAGGACTGGGCATTTTCTCTTGCGCCAGGAGATCCTGCATTAAGTAATATCAATGCGTTTTTCCTGGCGCTCGGATTGCTGTACGATGAGCCTAATTCAGTGGATCAGGCAGAAAAGAATTTGCTGGCTCTTTGTCAGGGTCAGGATGAGATAGAGGTATATTGCCAGAAATTTAGAAAATGGTCAGTGCTCACTCAATGGAATGAATCTGCGCTGGCAGCTATGTTCAGAAAGGGTCTCTCTGAAGCCCTTAAGGATGTCATGGTGGGATTTCCTATGCCTGCTGGTTTGAATGAGTCTATGTCTTTGGCTATTCAGATCGGTCGACGCTTGCGTGAGCGTTAATCTGTGCACCATTTGGCGGTATTACCTGAGCTTAAACCTGAGCCTATGCAGTGCGATAGGACTTTGACCAGAGTTGAACGGCAAGAACACAGACGTCTGAATGGGCTGTGTTTCTACTGTGGTGATTCCACTCATGCTATCTCTGATTGTCCTAAGCGCACTAAGCGGTTCGCTAGGTCTGCCACCATTGGTACGGTACAGTCAAAATTTCTTCTGTCCGTTACCTTGATCTGCTCTTTGTCATCATATTCTGTCATGGCGTTTGTGGATTCAGGCGCTGCTCTGAATTTGATGGACTTGGAATATGCTAAGCGTTGTGGGTTTTTCTTGGAGCCCTTGCAGTGTCCTATTCCATTGAGAGGTATTGATGCTACGCCTTTGGCCAAGAATAAGCCTCAATACTGGACCCAGCTGACCATGTGCATGGCTCCTGCACATCAGGAGGATATTCGCTTTCTGGTGTTGCATAATCTGCATGATGTGGTCGTGTTGGGGTTGCCATGGCTACAAGCCCATAATCCAGTATTGGATTGGAAATCCATGTCAGTGTCCAGCTGGGGGTGTCAGGGGGTACATGGTGATGTTCCATTTTTGTCAATTTCGTCATCCACCCCTTCTGAGGTTCCAGAGTTCTTGTCTGATTACCGGGATGTATTTGATGAGCCCAAGTCCGATGCCCTACCTCCGCATAGGGATTGTGATTGTGCTATCAATTTGATTCCTGGTGGTAAATTCCCAAAAGGTCGACTGTTTAATTTATCCGTGCCTGAGCACACCGCTATGCGCAGTTATGTGAAGGAATCCCTGGAGAAGGGGCATATTCGCCCGTCATCGTCGCCATTAGGAGCAGGGTTCTTTTTTGTAGCCAAAAAGGATGGTTCGCTGAGACCTTGTATAGATTATCGCCTTCTTCATAAGATCACTGTTAAATTTCAGTACCCCTTGCCTTTGTTATCTGATTTGTTTGCTTGGATTAAGGGGGCTAGTTGGTTCACCAAGATTGATCTTCGTGGTGCGTATAATCTGGTGCGAATCAGGCGAGGCGATGAATGGAAAACTGCATTTAATACGCCCGAGGGTCATTTTGAGTATCTAGTGATGCCATTCGGACTTGCAATGCTCCATCAGTGTTTCAGTCCTTTATGCATGACATCTTCCAAGAGTACCTGGATAAATTCCTGATTGTGTACTTGGATGACATTTTGATCTTCTCGGATGATTGGGAGTCTCATGTGAAACAGGTCAGAACGGTTTTTCAGGTCCTGCGTGCTAATTCTTTGTTTGTGAAGGGATCAAAGTGTCTCTTTGGTGTGCAGAAGGTTTCATTTTTGGGGTTCATCTTTTCCCCTTCTACTATCGAGATGGATCCTGTTAAGGTCCAAGCCATCCATGATTGGACTCAGCCGACATCTCTGAAAAGTCTGCAAAAGTTCCTGGATTTGCTAATTTTTATCGTCGCTTCATCTACAATTTTTCTAGTATTGCCAAACCATTGACCGATTTGACCAAGAAGGGTGCTGATTTGGTCAATTGGTCTTCTGCTGCTGTGGAAGCTTATCAAGAGTTGAAGCGTCGTTTTTCTTCTGCCCCTGTGTTGTGTCAACCTGATGTTTCTCTTCCGTTCCAGGTCGAGGTTGATGCTTCTGAGATTGGAGCAGGGGCTGTTTTGTTGCAGAGAGGTTCTGATTGTTCAGTGATGAAACCATGCGCTTTTTTTTCCAGGAAGTTTTCGCCTGCTGAGCGGAATTATGATGTGGGCAACCGAGAGTTGCTGGCCATGAAGTGGGCAATTGAGGAGTGGCGTCATTGGCTTGAAGGAGCTAAGCATCGCGTGGTGGTATTGACTGATCATAAGAACCTGACTTATCTCGAGTCTGCTAAGCGTTTGAATCCTAGACAGGCTCGTTGGTCGCTGTTTTTCGCCCGTTTTGACTTTGTGATTTCGTACCTTCCGGGCTCTAAAAATGTGAAGGCGGATGCTCTGTCTAGGAGTTTTGTGCCCGACTCTCCGGGTTTATCTGAGCCGGCGGGTATCCTCAAGGAAGGAGTAATTGTGTCTGCCATCTCCCCTGATTTGCGGCGGGTGCTGCAAAAATTTCAGGCTAATAAACCTGATTGTTGTCCAGCGGAGAAACTGTTTGTCCCGGATAGGTGGACAAATAAAGTGATCTCTGAGGTTCATTGTTCGGTGTTGGCTGGTCATCCTGGAATCTTTGGTACCAGAGAGTTAGTGGCTAGATCCTTTTGGTGGCCATCTCTGTCGCGGGATGTGCGTTCTTTTGTGCAGTCCTGTGGGATTTGTGCTCGGGCTAAGCCCTGCTGTTCTCGTGCCAGTGGGTTGCTTTTGCCCTTGCCGGTCCCGAAGAGGCCTTGGACACATATCTCTATGGATTTTATTTCAGATCTTCCCGTCTCTCAAAAGATGTCAGTCATTTGGGTGGTCTGTGATCGCTTTTCTAAGATGGTCCATCTGGTACCCTTGTCCAAGTTGCCTTCCTCCTCTGATTTGGTGCCATTGTTCTTCCAGCATGTGGTTCGTTTGCATGGCATTCCAGAGAATATCGTTTCTGACAGAGGTTCCCAGTTTGTTTCGAGGTTTTGGCGAGCCTTTTGTGGTAGGATGGGCATTGACTTGTCTTTTTCCTCGGCTTTTCATCCTCAGACTAATGGCCAGACCGAACGAACCAATCAGACCTTGGAAACCTATCCGAGATGCTTTGTTTCTGCCGATCAGGATGACTGGGTGTCCTTTTTGTCTTTGGCTGAGTTCGCCCTTAATAATCGGGCCAGCTCGGCTACCTTGGTTTCGCCATTTTTCTGCAATTCTGGGTTCCATCCTCGTTTCTCTTCAGGACAGGTTGAGTCTTCGGACTGTCCTGGTGTGGATACTGTGGTGGACAGGTTGCAGCAGATTTGGACTCATGTAGTGGACAATTTGACCTTGTCCCAGGAGAAGGCTCAACGTTTCGCTAATCGCAGATGCCGTGTGGGTCCCCGACTTCGTGTTGGGGATCTGGTTTGGTTATCTTCTCGTCATATTCCTATGAAGGTTTCCTCTCCGAAGTTTAAACCTCGTTTCATTGGTCCTTATAGGATTTCTGAGGTTATTAATCCTGTGTCTTTTCGTCTGACCCTCCCAGATTCTTTTTTCATACATAACGTCTTCCATAGGTCATTGTTGCGGAGATACGTGGCACCTATGGTTCCATCTGTTGACCCTCCTGCCCCGGTTTTGGTGGAGGGGGAGTTGGAGTATGTTGTGGAGAAGATTTTGGATTCTCGTGTTTCAAGACGGAAACTCCAGTATCTGGTTAAATGGAAGGGTTATGCTCAGGAAGATAATTCCTGGGTTTTTGCCTCTGATGTCCATGCTCCCGATCTTGTTCGTGCCTTTCATGTGGCTCATCCTGGTCGGCCTGGGAGCTCTGGTGAGGGTTCGGTGACCCCTCCTCAAGGGGGGGGTACTGTTGTGAATTCTGTGGCAGAGCTCCCTCCTGTGGTCACAAGTGGTACTTCGGCTGATTCTCTATGGGAGCTTCCGTTTGTGGAGGAAACTGGTACTGCTGCTTCTGAGTTTCCTCCCTCAGGTGATCTGGTGAGGTTGTTAGGTGCTTCTCTACTTAACCCCACCTAATGCTTTGATTCATGCTTCCTGTCAATGTTCCAGTGTTGGACTTGTGTTTCTCTGGATCATTCCTGTGGCCTGCTGCTCTGCATAGCTAAGTGCTTCTTTGCTATTTGTTGCTGTTTTTTCTGTCCAGCTTGTCTATTTGTTTTGCTGGAAGCTCTGGGACGCAAAGGGTGTACCTCCGTGCCGTTAGTTCGGTACGGAGGGTCTTTTTGCCCCTTTGCGTGGTTTTCTTTAGGGTTTTGTGTTGACCGCAAAGTTATCTTTCCTATCCTCGTTCTGTCTAGAATATCGGGCCTCACTTTGCTGAATCTATTTCATCCCTACGTTTGTCTTTTCATCTTACTCACAGTCATTATATGTGGGGGGCTGCCTTTTCCTTTGGGGTATTTCTCTGAGGCAAGGTAGGCTTGTTTTTTCTATCTTCAGGCTAGTTAGTTTCTCAGGCTGTGCCGAGTTGCATAGGGAGCGTTAGGCGCAATCCACGGCTGCCTCTAGTTGTGTTTGGAGAGGATCAGGGATTGCGGTCTGCAGAGTTCCCACGTCTCAGAGCTCGTTCTATTATTTTGGGTTATTGTCAGATCACTGTATGTGCTCTGACCTCCATGTCCATTGTGATACTGAATTGCCTATCAAAACACGTTTCATTACCAGAAGAGATAGTCCTACATCTCAAAAAGTCTACCCCCTTCAAATGGCTATCAGACAAATTGAAATACCTAGGTGTCTTTCTTACTGCAGACCCCTCTACTCTTTACAAACACAATTTTGAACCCCTTATGGAAAACCTTCAAGCACTCCTTAAAACCTATGACCTGCCGTTCCTCTCGTGGATTGGGAGGATAAACATAATCAAATCATACATCCTACTAAAAATATTCTACTACATGAACATGGTTCCTATACCCCTTCCCAAGACCTTTTTCACCTCAATCAATAAAATAGTCAAAGGATATGTTTGGAGGGGCAGAAGACCTAGACTCCCATTCAAAATCCTCTCACCCCCGAAGGGGAAGGGAGGCCTTGGTCTCCCTCATTTTGAGACTTACTATCGGGCAATCCATTTGGCCAGATGGATATATCTAGTCAAACCTAGACTTTCCTCCAAAACCCCTAACCTTGAACTCTTATTATTGGGAGGTGGGGCTGGAAAATACCTTTGGACCTCGGCCGTCCCCCTGCAAAATTCCCTAGAAGGAATAACCAGCAACACACTGTCTATCAGGAGGAAGATGATCTCAAACAACTGGCCACATTGTCTCTTTTTAGACAACATGCCTTTGGGGGTCGTGCCCTGGCTCATCGAACCAAAATACTTAGATGCATTTGACCTCTGGGATTCCTTGCCGAACCTCCCAATTTCTCACTTACTTACCAATCAAATCAACTGTACAAATAGTTGGCCTAGTGACGCCAGGAAGCGACCTCGAGATTTTATACAAATACATCATGTACTTGTCTCCCGGTACCTACCTACATGCGACCTCCGATCCTCCCAAGACCTCCTTCTCTACTCCCCTCTCATCTCTTCTTCCCATAACCGTATCCAAGACTTCTCCCGTGCTTCCCCCATACTCTGGAACTCTCTACCCCAACACATCAGACTTGCGCCTACCATAGATACCTTCAAAAAGAACCTGAAGACTCATCTCTTCCGACAAGCCTACAGCCTGCAGTGATCCTCAACCTACTGAACAGCCGCACAGCCAGCTCTTCCCTCTCCTAGTGTATCCTCACCCACCCCCTGCAGACTGTGAGCCCTCGTGGGCAGGGTCCTCCCTCCTTATGTACTCGTGTGCCTTGTTATCTGCTCATGTTTAATGTAATTGTCTATATTTGCCCCGTATTCACATGTAAAGCGCCATGGAATAAATGGCGCTATAAAAATGTATAATAATAAAAATAATAATAATGTACAACACATTAGGTCAAAGGGCTCGTTATCACACATATTCTGGTCATGCCCAATTATCACTAAATTATGGAAAGATGTCTTCGACCGACTCCGCCAAATTGGATTAATAACACAGAACCTAACACCCCAAGAAGTACTACTGTCGCTTCCCACGAAGTCATACAAGCCGAAAAACATGACCTTATCCCTTTTCTAATAGCCGCAGCCAAACACTTGATCTCCTTACACTGGAGACAAACGACCCCCCCTCACATTGATGAATGGACCAAAAAAGTCCAAGACATCTGTAGGATGGAAGAGTTGTCCAGCTGGGACTCTCATTCACACGATAAATTCTTTCGGACATGGTTGCCATAGCAAATATCACCTAACTCTACTTCATCGCCTTCCACTAGCTATTCTTCTTAGCTACACAAGTTTGTTCTCCCGCAATTTCCCCATGTTTATTAACATTGCACTGTGATGGACCCGGGCACTGCTCATTCACCTGGTTGTCTTAGTATTATTTGATACTCTCTCTAGCACTCTTTCCCAGTTAGTTGAAACTACCTGATTATTTCTTGCTGGTTTATGATCTTTTTATACCCGTCTTCTTCAGACGAGAGATTTGTGACTCAGGAAGTTCTACTTGACCACTACATCCCCTCCGGTACATCCCATTCCCCGCCCCCCCTTTTATAGTTTTTGTTGTTCTCTTGTGTTTTTGTATGTTTCTTTTTATTTTTCTCTTTTGTGTTCTTGGGTTGCATGACTCGGACTTTGTGACCTAAATTCCCCACCGGAATCTTATGCAATTACCCAAGCTATGGACATCTCCGGTGAATAACATGCTCAGTTTGATACATTTGTATGGTACAATTAATCCCATTCAGCATTTGTAACAGTATGTCTCAGATTCAAGCGTCCTACTGTATTGTTCATGTATTTTGAAAAGTTGAAAATAAAATAAAAAAAAAAAAAAAAAAAGAAATGGTACTGGAAACCAAATCTACTGATTGTTTGTCTAATAGGGGCAGTATACAAAGAGAAAAGGAGGGGGCCTAGGACTGATCCTTGAGGAACCCCAACAGTAAGGGGAAGGTGAGAGGAGGAGGAACCAGCAAAAGATACAGTGAAGGAGCAGTTAGAGAGATAGGAGGAGAACCAGGAGAGAACGGTGTCCTTGAGGTGGATGGAGCGGAGCATAGTGAGGAGGAGCTGGTGATCCACAGTATCGAATGCTGCAGAGAGATCCAAGAGAATTAGCATGGAGTAGTGACCATTAGATTTAGCTGTTAGTAGGTCATTAGAGACTTTAGTGAGGACAGTATCAGTAGAGTGTAAAGAGCGTAAACCAGATTGAAGAGGGTCGAGAAGAGAGTTATCTAAGAGATAGCGGGTAAGACGGGAGTGGACCAGGCGTTCGAGGAGTTTAGAGATGAAGGGAAGATTAGAGACAGGTCTATAATTAGCGGCACAGTTTTGATCGAGGGATGTTTTTTTAAGTAATGGGTGTATAATGGCATGCTTAAATGAGGATGGAAAAATACCGGAAGTGAGAGAAAGGTTGAATATTTTGGTTAGGTGAGAGGTAACAGCCGGGGAAAGGGACTTGAGGAGAGGTGACGGAATGGGGTCACTGGTGCAAGTGGTTGGGCGAGAAGATGCAAGGAGCCTGATTACTACTTCTTCTGTAACTGGTTCAAAATCAGAGAGTGAACTAGATGCAGTAGGGGAGGGAGGACAGTGCATGGTATGAAGAGATTGGGAGATGATTTCCTGTCGAATGTGGTCAATTTTTTCTTTGAAGTAATTGGCCAGATCGTCAGCGCGGAGATCCGTGGTTAGGGCCTGCACTCTTGGGTTGAGTAGAGACTGGAACGTGTCAAAGAGACGTTTGGGGTTATTGGACAGTAAGGTGATAAGGGTGTTGAAATAGGTTTGTTTGGAGAGGTGAAGGGCAGAGTTGTATGTTTTTAGCATGAACTTATAATGGAAGAAATCTCCGAGTAGATTAGATTTTCTCCACAGACGTTCGGCGCACCTGGAGCACCGCTGCAGGAAACATGTTTGCCATCGGTTGTTGCCGTCTGTGCTGAGTTGTTTTATGTATGGGAGGTGCAGCTTCATCCACAGCACTTTGCAGGGTTTCATTGTAATGCGCATTGTAATGATGTGCAGCAAGAGAAAAAAAATATAACCTATATCATTCTCAGCCATAATCACCACTGACTGGTGAAAATAATAACATTGATTATCTTGTAAAAATGATAGCTGTCATGGAGTGGGAAAAGCAGGAAACGTTGGCGAGTATAAGCATCTAAGCTACTTTGACTACAGTCAAATTGTGATGGCTAGATGACTGGCCGGAGCATCTCTACAATAACATGGGCTGCTCTTTACAAG